>NC_084567.2:14865000-14887500 GCF_033978685.3 Nerophis lumbriciformis | reverse complement strand
ACAACTTTGAATGTGTCACTTCTTTCTTGTCAGGGAGGAATTTAGTTGTTTTTTTCCCCCTCCAGCCTCCTTTGGCAGATTTACGACAAACCAACAAGTTCCTCCACTGAAAGGCAACAGTTGAAGCTGACATGACTTCCAATGTGTCATACGTCCATCCTGGACTAAAATTGCGGAGTGGATGTCCAAAGTGGGTGATATGCCGATACGCCTGAGTGGAACTGAAATGTTTGAATGTCCAGGGTTCTATATTTCTATATTTATTTTCTATATTCTATATTTCCCATTCATTGTCAAGGTGGAGAACATTTTTCTAGGAAAATTTGGAATTTGGGGAAATAGAATAGAATAGTGTGGGTGGATGGTTGAAATGTCGGATCCGGGTTTAAAAAATTTGAATTTTTTTTAGAAATGCTCACATTCATTAGAATGGGAATCCCCTGGACATTTGGGAATTTCAGGAATACCGGGATTTTTTGAAAATATTGATGCTAGCACAATTGTCCTAGATCAGGGGTCGGCAACCCGAGGCTCTAGAGCCGCACGCGGCTCTTTAGCGCCGCCCTAGTGGCTCTCTGGAGCTTTTTCAAAAATGTATGAGAAATGGAAAAAGATGAGGGGAAAAAAAAAATATTTTTTGTTTTAATATGGTTTCTGTAGGAGGACAAACATGACACAGACCTCCCTAATTGTTATACAGCACACTGTTTATATTAAACATGCTTCATTGATTCGAGTATTTGGCGAGCGCCGTTTTGTCCTACTAATTTTGGCGGTCCTTGAACTCACCGTAGTTTGTTTACATGTATAACTTTCTAGGACGTGTTTTATGCCACTTCTTTTTCTGTCTCATTTTGTCCACCACACTTTTAACGTTGTGCATAAATGCACAAAGGTGAGTTTTGTTGATGTTATTGACTTGTGTGGAGTGCTAATCAGACATATTTGGTCACTGCATGACTGCAAGCTAATCGATGCTAACATGCTATTTAGGCTAGCTGTATGTACATATAGCATCATTATGCCTCATCTGTAGCTATATTTGAGCTCATTTAGTTCCCTTTAAGTCCTCTTCAATGTATATCTCATGACACACTATCTGTATGTACTTTGGCTTTTAATTTGTTGCGGCTCCAGACAGATTTGTTTTTGTATTTTTGGGTCCAATATGGCTCTTTTAACATTTTGGGTTGCCGACCCCTGTCCTAGATGATACAAATTGGTTGGTGGTGGAATGATTTGAGTCGGTTGAAAAATGTTGGCGTAGTAACATTTAAATGGTAAATGGGTTATACTCGTATAGCGCTTTTCTACCTTCAAGGTACTCAAAGCGCTTTGACACTATTTCCACATTCATCCATTCACACACACATTCACACACTGATGGCGGGAGCTGCCATGCAAGGCCCTACCCACGACCCATCAGGAGCAAGGGTGAAGTGTCTTGCTCAAGGACACAATGGACGTGACAAGGTTGGTAGAAGGTGGGGATTGAACCAGGAACCCTCAGGTTGCTGGCACAGCCACTCTCCCAACTGCGCCACGCTGTCCCCGTCAATTTTGTTGTTGTTTTTTATTTACTGGAAGTTTGAAAACAGGGAATTTGTACAAAAGAAGAGAGAATAATGTTTTGAAGGTGGAATGGTCAAAAACAGTTGAAAAATGTGGACTGTGAAAACTTTCCAGTTAGAGGTGAAAATAGGGCTTTGGAAAACCGAATATTCTGGGAACTCCTGGTATATTTTTAAAACTTGGAAATGGTAGTTAGGTTGTCCAAGGTGAGTGGAGTGTGTGGATGGTGGTACGGCTCGAATCGGTTGAGAAATGTGGGATATGGAGAGGTTTGTATACTTCCCATTCGTTGTCAATGAGGGAAATTTCCTGGTAATTCTGGGTAATCAGGGAATTTTAGGAACCAGGAAACATGCTGGCTTGAATGTCCAGGGTGAGTGGAGTGTGTGGATGTTGGAATGATTCCAATCGGATGAGAAATGTGGGATATGGAGAGGTTTGTATATTGCCCATTCATGGTCAATGCGGAAATTCCTGGTAATTCCGGGTAATCAGGGAATTTTCGGAACCGGGAGACCTATTCTGGCTTGAATGTCCAAGGTGAGTGGAGTGTGTGGATGTTGGAACTGTTTAAATCGGTTGAGAAATGTGGGATATGCACTCATTGTCAATGGGGAGAACATTACAGGAAATTCCAGGAAAACTGGGAATTTGGGGAAAGACAAAACATGTTTTGTGTTCCATATATATATATAGGAAAAACAATGTGGGTGGATGGTTGAAGTGTCGGATTCGGGTTTAAAAAAATGCGAAACATTTTGAGAAATGTTCCCATTAATTTGAACGGGAATTCCCTGGACATTTGGGAATTTCAGGAAAACCGGGAATTTTTGAAAATATTGATGATAGCACATTTGTTCTTGATGATACGAATGGGTTGGTGGTGGAATTGTTTGAGTCGGTTGAAAAATGTTGACGTAGTAACAGTTTGAATTTAGATGTTGTTGGTTTTTTTCAAAATTCCTGGAATTTTGAAAACAGGGAATTTGTACGGAAGAAGTAAGCAGAATGTTTTGAAGGTGGAATGGTCAAAAACGGTTGAAAAATGGGGACCGTGAAAACTTTCCAGTTAGAGGTGAAAATAGGGCTTTGGAAAACCGGGTCTTCTGGTAATTTCTGGTATTTTTTGGAACTTGGGAAACGGTAGTTTGGTTGTCCAAAGTAAGTGGAGTGTGTGGATGGTGGTACGGTTGGAATTGGTTGAGAAATGTGGAATATAGAGAGGTTTGTATATTTCCCATTTGTGGTCAATGGGGGGACATTTCTGGTCATTCCAGGTAATCAGGGAATTTTTGGAACCGGGACACATGCTGGCTTGAATTTCCAGTGTGTGGATACGTTCAAATCTGATGAGAAATATGGGATATAGAGTAGATTCTATATTTCCCATTTATTGTCAAGGCGGAGAACATTACAGGAAATTCCAGGAAAAGTGGGAATTTGAGGAAATAGAAAACATGGTTTGTGTTCCATATATAGGATGAACAGTGTGGATGGATGGTTGAAATGTCAGATCCGGGTTTAAAAAATGCGAAACATTTTGAGAAATGTTCCCATTAATTTGAATGGGAATTCCCTGGACATTTGGGAATTTCAGGAAAACCGGGAATTTTTGAAAATATTGATGATAGCACATTTGTTCTTGATGATACGAATGGGTTGGTGGTGGAATTGTTTGAGTCGGTTGAAAAATGTTGACGTAGTAACAGTTTGAATTTAGATGTTGTTGTTTTTTTTTCCAAAATTCCTGGAATTTTGAAAACAGGGAATTTGTACGGAAGAAGTAAGCAGAATGTTTTGAAGGTGGAATGGTCAAAAACGGTTGAAAAATGGGGACCGTGAAAACTTTCCAGTTAGAGGTGAAAATAGGGCTTTGGAAAACCATGTCTTCTGGGAATTTCTGGTATTTTTTGGAACTTGGGAAACGGTAGTTTGGTTGTCCAAGGTGAGTGGAGTGTGTGGATGGTGGTACGGTACGAATTGGTTGAGAAATGTGGAATATGGAAAGGTTTGTATATTTCCCATTCGTTGTCAGAGGGGGAAATTCCTAGTAATTCCGGGTAATCAGGGAATTTTTGTAACCGGGACACATGCTGGCTTGAATTTCCAGTGTGTGGATGGTGGAACGGTTCAAATCTGATTAGAAATGTGGGGACCGTGAAAACTTTCCAGTCAGAGGTGAAAATAGGGCTTTGGAAAACCGGGTCTTCTGGGAATTCCTGGTATTTTTTTGGAACTTGGGAAATGGTAGTTTGATTGTCCTAGGTAAATGGAGTGTGTGGATGGTGGTACGGTTCGAATTGGTTGAGAAATGTGGAATATGGAGAGGTTTGTATAACTCCAAATCGTTGTCAATGGGGAAAATTCCTGGTAATTCCGGGTAATCAGGGAATTTTCGGAACCGGGACACATGCTGGCTTGAATTTCCAGTGTGTGGATGGTGGAACGGTTCAAATCTGATGAGAAATGTGGCATATGCAGTCGATTCTATATTTCCCATTCATTGTCAAAGGGGAGAACATTACAGGAAATTCCAGGAAAACTGGGAATTTGGGGAAAGAGAAAACATGTTTCGTGTTCCATTTATATATATGGGTAGAACAATGTGGGTGGATGATTGAAGTGTCGGATTCGGGTTTAAAAAATGCGAAACATTTAGAAAAAATTTCACATGGGAATTTCCTGGACATTTGGGAATTTCGGGAAAACCGGGACTTTTTGAAAAAATTGATGCTAGCACATTTGTCCTTGATGATACGAATGGGTTGGTTTGAGTCAGTTGAAAAATGTTGACGTAGTAACAGCTTAACTTTTTTTTTTTTTTTTAATTCCTGGAATTTTTGAAAACCGGGAATTTGTAAAAAAATATAAAAATGCAAGTTTTGTTGTCGCGATTAAGAAGAATGTCTGGAAGGTGGAACGGTCAAAAAACGGTTGGAAAATGGGGACTGTGAAAACTTTCCAGGAAAGGGTGAAAACCTTCTGACCATCTGAAGTTTTTTTACCACCACGCTTTTTGCAGGAAAAACGGAAACCAAGATGGCTGACTTCCTGTTTTCTTCCTGAGACTTTTATGGACGTCGCTTGCGGGAAAATAGTGGGAGGGGCTAATATTCAAGGTGGCGCTCGAGAGCCAATCCCGACGAGCCAACCCTCATTAGCACGCAGAGAGAGGCTGGTGGTCCAGGTGACCCTCCCCGAGGACGCCGCTCCTGGCTCCTCCATAATGGATGAAGGGCGGTCGTGGCGAGGGAGGGGGCGGGGCCTCCTTGCCTTGTGATTCATTTTTAACGAGCCCGACAGGTCCTCGCAGGTCACGCGCAGGCCGCCCGACACTCTGACACGCCGCAGGCGCCACGCGCCGTAATTGGCTCTCGCCGCCTGTGACGGACCAGGTCTGACTCGGTCTAGGTTCCCACTATCACACACGGCGAGGAGCGCTGATGTTTGCGTTTTTTAGGATGGTTCATTTTACTGGAACTATCTTTCTGCCACTTCCAGCACATTTTTCTATGCTAACGTTTTATGTTATTAGCGTGTAATTAATGTGTTATTAACATAACTAGACCCCCCCCCCCCCCCAAATATATCTACATCTCACCCAAACTTGTCCCAATCGTTTGTACTGCAAACATTTTTTGTCTATTATAGTTCTCAAGTTATGAACATTTTATAGTTTTATGTTATTAGCGTGTAATTAACGTGTTATTAACATGACTAGACCCCCCCCCAAATATGTCTAAATCTCACCCAAACTTGTCCCAATCATTTGTGCTGCAAACATTTTTTGTCTATTATAGTTCTCAAGTTATTAACATTTTATAGTTTTATATTATTAATGTGTAATTAATGTGTTATTAACATAACTAGACCCCCCCCAAATATGTCTAAATCCCACCCAAACTTGTCCCAATCATTTGTACTGCAAACATTTTTTGTCTATTATAGTTCTCAAGTTATTAACATTTTATAGTTTTATGTTATTAACGTCTAATGAACGTATTATTAACATAACTAGTCCCCCCCCCCTGACTATGTCCAAATCCCACCCAAACTTGTCCCAATTGTTTGTACTGCAAACATTTTTTGTCTATTATAGTTCTCAAGTTATTAACATTTTATAGTTTTATATTATTAACGTGTAATTAATGTGTTATTAACATAACTAGACACACCCCCCCCCCCCCACAAATATGTCTAAATCCCACCCAAACTTGTCCGAATCATTTGTACTGCAAACATTTTTTGTCTATTATAGTTCTCAAGTTAACATTTTATAGTTTTATGTTATTAACGTCTAATTAACGTGTTATTAACATAACTAGACCCCCCCGCCCCCCCAATATGTCTAAATCTCACCCAAACTTGTCCCAATTATTTGTACTGCAAACATTTTTTGTCTATTATAGTTCTCAAGTTATGAAGTTATGAACATTTTATAGTTTTATGTTATTAGCGTGTAATTACGTGTTATTAACATAACTAGATCCCCCCCCCCCCCCCCCCCCCAAAATATGTCTAAATCCCACCCAAACCGAGTTGCAAATGTTGGAAGTTCGGTGGCGAAATTTGGCGCCTTGCCACGCCCACATTTTATGGCGTAGAAAAAATTCCTTTGAGGTTGATCATATCCCATCTGACAGTATCCGTCATTTTAACCACAGTTTGTTTGGTCCAAGTCCCTAGGACGAGTTTGTTAAAGTACCACCCCTGTTTTCGGCCTACAAATGGCCGACGGACGCCAAGATGGCCGACTTCCTGATTGTCTTTTTAAATACGGTTTTTTGAGACTAGTCCGTATAAGTAAAATTACATAATGAAAGTTTGATGGTTGATGACCAGGAGCATTTTTCTTCCCGCCCAACCACGAATCTGTACTGACCCATTTAGAACTTCATGGTGTCACCATCATCATTTGATCCAAATCTTATCGAGATCTGAGTTTGCAGAGCCGAGTTACAAATGTTGGGAGTTTTGAGGCGAATCATCAAATCGTCACAACGTCTGGACTACGGAAAAATATGTACGACTGCTTAAAAAGTTGCAATACTGACCTCTGCTTGCTTACATGAAAATAACCAATTTATGTGGTAGAGTTAACCGAGCATTGCAGTTAAAATGACCCAGAATTTGGGTTGAATGCACAGCCCATTTTTCTGGGTTAAATTAACCCAACGTTGGTTTGGTTCGATAGTTACCCAGCATTTTTAGAGTGTGCAGAGATTGGGGAACACACTGAGGAGGTGGACTCTTGTCCTTGTGGGACCACACCCGCGTTTTTAGTTCAACATGCGCTTATGCCCGCATGTTGAAAAACCAGGCGCACAAAACCGGAACCCAAAAGGAACGGATCCCAGCGAGGGATCGGGGAACACACTGAGGAGGTGGACTCACGGCCTTGTGGGACCACACTCGCTTTTTTAGTTCAACATGCGCTTATGCCCGCGTGTTGAAAAAGTAGGCGCACAAAACCGGAACCCAAAAGGAACGGATCCGAACGAGGGATCGGGGAACACACTGAGGGGGTGGACTCACGGCCTTGTGGGACCACACCCGCTTTTTTAGTTCAACATGCGCTTATGCTGGCGTGTTGAAAAACCGGGCGCACAAAACCGGAACCCAAAAGGAACGGATCCGAGCGAAGGATCGGGGAAACACACTGAGGGGGTGGACTCTCGGCCTTGTGGGACCACACCCGCGTTTTTAGTTCAACATGCGCTTATGCCCGCATGTTGAAAAACCAGGCGCACAAAACCGGAACCCAAAAGGAACGGATCCCAGCGAGGGATCGGGGAACACACTGAGGAGGTGGACTCACGGCCTTGTGGGACCACACTCGCTTTTTTAGTTCAACATGCGCTTATGCCCGCGTGTTGAAAAAGTAGGCGCACAAAACCGGAACCCAAAAGGAACGGATCCGAACGAGGGATCGGGGAACACACTGAGGGGGTGGACTCTCGGCCTTGTGGGACCACACCCGCGTTTTTAGTTCAACATGCGCTTATGCCCGCGTGTTGAAAAACCGGGCGCACAAAACCGGAACCCAAAAGGAACGGATCCGAGCGAAGGATCGGGGAACACACTGAGGGGGTGGACTCACGGCCTTGTGGTACCACACCCGCGTTGTTAGTTCAACATGTGCTTATGCCCGCGTGTTGAAAAACCGGGCGCACAAAACCGGAACCCAAAAGGAACTGATCCGGGCGAGGGATCGGGGAACACACTGAGGGGGTGGACTCACGGCCCTGTGGGACCACACCCGCTTTTTTAGTTCAACATGCGCTTATGCCCACGTGTTGAAAAACCGGGCGCACAAAACCGGAACCCAAAAGGAACGGATCCAAGCGAGGGATCGGGGAACACACTGAGGGGGTGGACTCACGGCCTTGTGGGACCACACCCGCGTTTTTAGTTCAACATGCGCTTATGCCCGCGTGTTGAAAAACCGGGCGCACAAAACCCGAACCCAAAAGGAACGGATCCCAGCGAGGGATCGGGGAACACACTGAGGAGGTGGACTCACGGCCTTGTGGGACCACACCTGCGTTTTTAGTTCAACATGCGCTTATGCCCGCGTGTTAAAAAACCGGGCGCACAAAACCCGAACCCAAAAGGAACGGATCCCAGCGAGGGATCGGGGAACACACTGAGGAGGTGGACTCACGGCCTTGTGGGACCACACCCGCGTTTTTAGTTCAACATGCGCTTATGCCCGCGTGTTGAAAAACCGGGCGCACAAAACCGGAACCCAAAAGGAACAGATCCGAGCGAGGGATCGGGGAACACACTGAGGGGGTGGACTCTCGGCCTTGTGGGACCACACCCGCGTTTTTAGTTCAACATGCGCTTATGCCCGCATGTTAAAAAACCGGGCGCACAAAACCCGAACCCAAAAGGAACGGATCCCAGCGAGGGATCGGGGAACACACTGAGGAGGTGGACTCACGGCCTTGTGGGACCACACCCGCGTTTTTAGTTCAACATGCGCTTATGCCCGCGTGTTGAAAAACCGGGCGCACAAAACCGGAACCCAAAAGGAACAGATCCGAGCGAGGGATCGGGGAACACACTGAGGGGGTGGACTCTCGGCCTTGTGGGACCACACCCGCGTTTTTAGTTCAACATGCGCTTATGCCCGCGTGTTGAAAAACCGGCGCACAAAACCGGAACCCAAAAGGAACGGATCGGAGCGAAGGATCGGGGAACACACTGAGGGAGTGGACTCACAGCCTTGTGGGACCACACCCGCGTTTTTAGTTCAACATGCGCTTATGCCCGCATGTGGAAAAACGGGGCGCACAAAACCGGAACCCAAAAGGAACGGATCCGAGCGAGGGATCGGGGAACACACTGAAGAGGTGGACTCACGGCCTTGTGGGACCACACCCGCGTTTTTAGTTCAACATGCGCTTATGTCCGCGTGTTGAAAAACTGGGCGCACAAAACCCGAACCCAAAAGGAACGGATCCGAGTGAGGGATCGGGGAACACACTGAGGGGGTGGACTCACGGCCCTGTGGGACCACACTCGCGTTTTTAGTTCAACATGCCCTTATGCCCGCGTGTTGAAAAACCGGGCGCACAAAACCGGAACCCAATAGAAACGGATCCGAGTGAAGGATCGGATGACGGTGTGCACGCGGGTTTCGCTGCCTTGTGGGAAATCAAAGGCGCGGGGTCGGGTTGCAGGACGTGCAGGTACGCCTCGGTAAACAGGGAGGTGGAGAACTCCCGCAGCAATTCGCCGCGAGGCTTGGCGCGGCGCGGCGCTGACGGGAAAAGCCATAAGGCGAGCGAGCGACAGGAAGGTGAGAAGAGGACCAGATGGTGAGATGCGGCGCTTTTAAAAAAAAACAGAAAAAAAACAGGCGCTATACTTAGACGCGCTTTCAAGGCGCGGTGTCAACGATAGCAGCAGTCACGGAACGCACGGCGTATATCCTCCCTGGGGGCGGGGCTTAGTAGCCCGTATAAGTATCTTCTGCTTTCTGTGCTTAGTATTGTTCTGCAGAAGGGATTCTTTCTGCCTGGCTGACTGCTGCAGCTCTCAGCAACAAGATGAGGATCGTTTCCCTCGCCGACCGACACACACACACATGCACACACACACACACGCACACACACACACACACAATGACATCACTCGCAGCGTTTAACGCCATGAGCTGCATTTGTCATCAGGAATTATGGGATAATCCAATACGCTTGAGGAATTCCACATTTTCACGATTTAAGACGTGGTTTTTATCCAGCGGGGGAAAGGCAAAGTAAGAACTAGAGCGTTACGGACCCTCCAACCTTTTGTGCAACTTGGGGTTCACGCAGGTCGGCGGGTCGTGCCGCTTTAGGTCAAGCGACGACAGTTTTGAAGGTTGAGGACGAGGATCGTTTCCAGGTGTCGCCGTCATCGTTTGATCCGAATCTTATCGAGATCCGAGTTCACGGAGCCAAGTTAGAAATGTTCTAAGTTTTGTGGCGAACCATCGGATCATAGTTTGGCGCCATGCCACGCCCACATCTTATGGCGTAAGAAAAAATCCTTTGAGGTTCATCATCGCCCAGTATCCGTCATTTTAATCACAGTTTGATTGGTCCAAGTCCCTAGGACGAGTTTAGCAAAGTACCACCCCTGTTTTCGGCCTAAAAAGGGCCGACGGGCGCCAAGATGGCCGACTTCCTGATTGTCTTTTTAAATACGTGTTTTTGACACTAGCCCGTATAAGTATAATGACGTAATGACAGTTTGATGGTTGATGACCAGGAGCATTTTTCTTCCCGCCCAACCACGAATGGGTACTGACCCATTTAAAACTTTAAGGTGTCACCATCATCATTTGATCCAAATCTTATTGAGATCTGAGTTTGCGCAGCCGAGTTATGAATGTTGGGAGTTTTGTGGCGAACCATCAAGTCAAAGTTTGGTCACTATATCATCGCCCGTCCGTCTAGAAACCGTCATTTTAATCACAGTTTGTGTAGTCCAAGTCCCTAAGACGAGATCGTTAAAGTACCACCCCGGTTTTCGGCCTAAAAAAGGCTGATGCACACCAAGATGGCCGACTTCCTGATTGTCTTTTTAAATAGGGTTTTTTGAGACTCGCCCGTATAAGTATAATGACATAATGAAGGTGTCATCATTATCGTTTGATCCAAATCTGATCCAGATCTGAGTTCGTAGAGCCGAGTTATGAATGCTGAACATTTTGTGGCGAACTATCGGATTATAGTTTGGCGCCATGCCACGCCCACATCTTATGGCGTAAGAAAAAATCCTTTGAGGTTCATCATCGCCCATCAGTCCAGTATCCGTCATTTTAATCACAGTTTGTTTGGTCTAAGTCCCTAGGACGAGTTTAGCAAAGTACTACCCCTGTTTTCGGCCTAAAAAGGGCCGACGGGCGCCAAGATGGCCGACTTCCTGATTGTCTTTATAAATACGTGTTTTTGAGACAAGCCCGTATAAGTATAATGACATAATCACAGTGTGATGGTTGATGACCAGGAGCATTTTTCTTCCCGCCCAACCACGAATGGGTACTGACCCATCTAGAACTTTAAGGTGTCACCATCATCATTTGATCCAAATCTTTTTGAGTTTGCAGAGCCAAGTTATAAATGTTGGGAGTTTTGTGGCGAACCATCAAGTCAAAGTTTGATCATTTTATCATCGCCCGTCTGTCTAGTATCCTTCATTTCAACCACGGTTTGTTTGGTCCAAGTCCCTAGGACGAGTTCGCTAAAGTACCACCCCTGTTTTTGGACAAAAATGGCTGACAGAAACCAAGATGGCCGACTTCCTGATTGTCTTTTTAAATAGGGGATTTTGAGACTAGCCTGTATAAGTATAATGACATAATGAAGGTGTCACAATTATCGTTTGAACCAAATATTATCGAGATCTGAGTTTGTGGAGCCGAGTTATGAATGTTGGAAGTTTTGTGGCGAACCATTGGATCAAATTTTGGCACCATGCCACGCCCACATCTTGTGGCGTAGGAAAATTTCCTTTGAGGTTCATCATCGCCCATCTGTATAGTATCTGTCATTTCAACCTCGGTTTGTTTGGTCCAAGTACTTAGTACGAGTTTGGTAAAGTACCACCCGTTTTTGGCCTAAAAATGGCCAACGGACGCCAAGATGGCCAACTTCTTGATTGTCTTTTTAAATAGGGTTTTTTGAGACTAGCCCGTATAAGTATAATGACATAATGAAGGTGTCATCATTATCGTTTGATCCAAATCTGATCCAGATTTGAGTTCGTAGAGCCGAGTTATGAATGCTGAAATTTTTGTGGCGAACCATCGGATCATAGTTTGGCGCCATGCCACGCCCACATCTTATGGCGTAGGAAAAAATAATTTGAGGTTCATCGTCGTTTGTTTAGTCCAAGTCCCCAGGACGAGTTCGTTAAAGTTCCACCCCTGTTTTCGGCTTAAAATGGCTGACGGACGCCAAGATGGCCGACTTCCTGATTGTCTTTATAAATACGTGTTTTGAGACTAGCCCGTATAAGTATAATGACATAATGACAGTTTGATGGTTGATGACCAGGAGCATTTTCGTTCCCGCCCATCCACGAATGGGCACTGACCCATCTAGAACTTTAAGGTGTCACCATCATCATTTGATCCAAATCTTTTTGAGTTTGCAGAGCCGAGTTACAAATGTTGGGAGTTTTGTGGCGAACCATCAAGTCAGAGTTTGATCATTTTATCATCGCCCGTCTGTCTAGTATCCGTCATTTCAACCTCGGTTTGTTTGGTCCAAGTCCCTTGGACGAGTTCGCTAAAGTACCACCCCTTTTTTTGGACTAAAAATGGCCGACAGAAACCAATATGGCCAACTTCCTGATTGTCTTTTTAAATAGGGTTTTTTAAGACTAGCCTGTATAAGTATAATGACATAATGAAGGTGTCATCATTATCGTTTAAACAAATATCGAGATCTGAGTTTGTGGAGCCGAGTTACAAATGTTGGAAGTTTTGTGGCGAACCATTGGATCAAAGTTTGGCGCCATGCCAAATCCACATCTTATGGCATAGGAAAATGTTCTTTGAGGTTCATCATCGCCCATCTGTATAGTATCCGTCATTTCAACCTCGGTTTGTTTGGTCCAAGTCCTTAGGACGAGTTTGGTAACGTACCACCCGTTTTGGGCCTAAAAATGGCCGACGGACGCCAAGATGGCAGACATCCTGATTCACTTTTTAAATACGTGTTTTTGGAGACTAGCCCGTATAAGTATAATGACATAATGACAGTTTGATGGTTGATGACCAGGAGCATTTTTCTTCCCGCCCAACCACGAATGAGTACTGACCCATCTAGAACTTTAAGGTGTCACCATCATCATTTGATCCATATCTTATCGAGATCTGAGTTTCTCCCCACATCTTTTCCTCTCTTTCTGTTTTTTTTTCTCTCCCTCTCTCTTTCTACCTCTATCTGTCCTTTTCTCTCTCTCGCTTTCTCTCTTCCTGTCTCTCACATCCTCTTTCTCCCTCTATCTCTCTCTCTCTCTGTCTTTCCTTCTCTCTCTCTTTCTCCCTCTCACACCCTCTCTTTATCGCTCTCCCTCTTGCTGTATCCTTTTCTCTTTCTCTTTATTTCTCAATTTTTTTGTCTCCCTCTTTCTTTCTCTCTGCCTCCCTTTCTCTCACATCCTTTTTCTCTCTCTCGTTCTCTCTCTCTCGCTTTCTCTTCTCTCTGTCACATCCTCTCCTTCTACCTGTCTCTCTCTCTTTTTGCTTCCAATATCTCTGTCTCGCTCTCTCTCTCTCTTTCTTTCTCCCCCTCTCTCTTTTGCCGTATCGTTTTGTCTTTCTCTCTCTTTCTCTCTCATTCTCTTTTCCTCTCTTTCTTTCTCTGTCACTTTCTCTCCTTTACTCTCTCTCTCTTTCTCTGTATCTTTTTACTTTCTCCATCCCTCTATCTTTATTTGTCTTTCCTTCTTTATCTGTATTTCTTTCCCCTCTCTCTTTCTCTCTCTATCTTTCTTTCTTTCTCACTTTTTTCTCTCCCTCTATCTTTCTCTCTGTTTCTCTTTATATCTTTCTTTTTCTCTCAATCACTTTCTATCTCTTCCTCACTCTCATTCCCTCTCTCTTTCTCCCTCTCTCTCCTTCTCACTCTTTTGCGGTCTTTTCCTGTTCTCTTTCTCCCCCTTTTCCTTCTCTCTCTTTTCCTCTCCCTATCTCTCTGTCTGCCTCCCCTCCCCACACACACACCCCCAGCCTTGAGCTCCTTTGCTGTGGGCCACAATGGCGTGAAAGAGTGAATGGGCGGGGGGGTGTTAAAGAGTGGGAGTGGAGTCTGACCGCAGAGGGTCCACAGTTTAAGAGAAAGGGGTTTCTCTTTCATTCTCTCGCCCTGTCTCTCTCTCTCTCTCTCTCTCTCTCTCTCTCCTGCCTGGCTGCAGAGCATCAGTGTGTGAGGAGGGACTCCAGCACTCAGAGAAAGGCGAGCGAAGCAGGAACATGACAGCGACGTCGGCGCTGTGAGACGTGCGAGCGGCAGACGAGAGCTCTGGTGTTGTAGCAGCGATCGCCGGCTGGGAGGTAAGTCACCTTTTTTTTTTCTTTGACCTGCAAGCTGCTTTGGAGAGCAAACGTGGCTCATTTGCATAATTATTCAAAGTGATTTGCAAAGTTGGACTATTTTCACATTCTCTCCTTCGATCGTGGGGGGGCAAGGGGAGGAGGAGTTGGGGCGGGGGGGGCAGATTTATTTCCACGATCATAAACATTGACAGGCGATTAAAACCATACAAGTGCTTTAGGTGAAATGATGGATAATCTGATTAAAGACGGATAATTTTTGGTCTTATGAATTGATTGACAAATATTTAATATTAATTGTGACATTATAAACATTAGCTGTGTGAAATTGACTCAAAATGGCCCAAAAATGATATATTGGAGATAAACGAGGGTAGCGTGCACACTGTTGCCAACTCCCCAGTAAGGAAAGTCTTTATTGGCTGTCCAAAAAGTCACTTTTCAAGTCGTGGAAATGATGACGTCATCTAATTTGCATAATTGTCTATTCCCTGTGTGAATAAGACTCGTTCACGCGACATGCAGCCCATCTTCACACACGCCTTCTTCTCTGATTTCGTATCAATATTTGCATCAAAAGTGACTGTTTTAACGCATTAATTAGTTCCAAGTCTAATAAAAAACTAAATAAAAGCCGAACAAATATTTTTGGTAATGAGTCAGGCATTTAACTTGCATAATTTTACATTTTCTGTGTGGATATGACCTGTTCATATCCACACAGATAATAAATAAAAGCCAAAACATTTTTTTTGCATTTACGGTATTTTCCATAATTGTACTTTTATTGTGTGAATATGACTCGTTCATGCCTTTTTCTCTGATTTCGTATCAATATTTGCATTAAAAGTGACTGTTCTAACACATTAATTAGTTTCAAGTCTAATAAACAAACAATTTTTTTTGCATTTATAGTATTTTCCATAATTGTACATTTCCTGTGGGAATATGAACCGTTCGTGCCTTTTTCTCTGATTTCAGATCAATATTTGCATTACAAGTGACTGTTTTAATGCATAATTATTCCAAAATCTTATAAAAAAACTAAATAAAAGCCAAAAAGTAATTTTTTGGCAAAGAGCTAAGCATTTAATGTCCATAATTGTACATTTTCTCTGTGAATATGACCCGTTCATGCCCTTTTCTCTGATTTCTTACTAATATTTGCATTAAAAGTGACTGTTTTATCGCATTTACTTAGTTCCAAGTCTAATAAAAAACTAAATAAAAGCCCCTAAAAAATGTTTGGGCAATCAGCTAACCATTTAATTTCCATAATTGTACATTTTCTGTGTGAATATGACTCGTTAATGCCTTTTTCTCTGATTTCATACCAATATTTGCATTACAAGTGACTGTTCTAACACATTAATTAGTTCCAAGTCTAATAATAAAAATTAAAAAAAACGCCAAAAAGTAATTTTTTGGCAGTGAGCTTAAGCATTTAATGTCCATAATTGTACATTTTCTTTGTGAATATGACCTGTTCATGCCCTTTTCTCTGATTTCGTACCAATATTTGCATTAAAAGTGACTGTTTTAACGCATTAATTAGTCCCAAGTCTAATAAAAATCTATATAAAAGCCTCCAAAAAATGTTGGGGCAATCAGCTATATATATATAAATATATTTTGGGCGATGAGCCAAGCATTTAATTTGCATAATTGTACATTTCATTTTCTGTGTGAATATGACTTGTTCGTGCCTTTTTCTCTGATTTCGTATCAATATTTGCATTAAAAGTGACTGTTCTAACACATTAATTCATTTCAAAGTGTAATAAAACACAAACTAAAAGCCCCTAAAAAAAATTGGGCAATGAGATAAGCATTTAATTTCCATAATTGTACATTTTCTGTGTGAATATGACTTGTTCATGCCTTTTTCTCTGATTTCGGATCTATATTTGCATTAAAAGTGACTGTTTTAAAGCATTCATTATTTCTAAGTCTAATAAAGAACTAAATAAAAGCCCAAAATATTTTTTGGGCAATGAGCCAAGCATTTAATTTGCATGATTGTACATTTCAGTTTCTGTGTGAATGTCACTCGTTTATGCCTTTTTCTCTGATTTCGTACCAATATTTGCATTAAAAGTGACTGTTCTAACACATTAATTAGTTTCAAGTCTAATAAAAAACAAAATAAAATCCCCCAAAAATGTTTGGGGCAATGAGCTAAGCATTTAGTTTCCATAATTGTACATTTTCTGTATGAGTATGACTCATTCATGCCTTTTTGTCTGATTTCGGATCAATATTTGCATTAAAAGTTATTGTTGTAACATCAATTAGTTCCAAGTCCAATGAAAAAAAAACTAACAAAAGCTTTTTGGACATGAACTAATGGTCTAATTGGCATAGTTGTCCACTTCCTGTGTGAAAATGACTCGTTCAGATGCCTCAAAAACCCACTTCCGCAAACGCGTTCTTCTCTGATTTCGTATCAACATCTGCATTAAAAGTGACTGATGTCACACATCAATTAGTTCCAAGTCTAATAACTTAAATCTAATAAAAGCTTTTGGAAATGAGCTAATTGTCCAATTTGCATAATTGTCCACTTCCTTTTGCAAACGTCTTCTTCTCTGATATTAACCAGTGCATTTACAAGTGACTGTTGAAATGATAAACGAAATAAAAGCCCAAAAAATATTTTTGGAAATGAGCTAATGGTTAATTTGCATAATTGTCCACTTCCTGTGTGAATAAGACTCGTTCACATGACATACAGCCCACCTTCACCAACAACTTCTCTGATTTCGGATAAACCAGTGCATTTAAAAGTGACTGTTGTAATAAAGGACAAAAAAAAAAAAAAAAAAAAATTGTAAATGAGTTAATTATCTAATTTGCATAATCTTCCACTTCCTGTGTGAATAAGACTTGTTCACACGACACACAGCACATCTTCACCAACAACTTCTTCTCTGATTTTGTGTCAACATCTGCATTAAAAGTGACTGTTGTAACAACATCAATTAGTTCCAAGTCCAATAAAAAAAATCTAATAAAAGCTTTTTGGAATTGAGCTAATGGTCTAATTTGCATAATCATCCACTTCCTGTGTGAATATGACTCGTTCACGTGACATACAGCACATCTTCACCAACATCTTCTTCTCTGATTTTCTATCAACATCTGCATTAAAAGTGACTGTTGTATCCATCCATCCATTTTCTACCGCTTATTCCCTTTGGGGTCGCGGGGGGCGCTGGAGCCTATCTCAGCTACAATCGGGCGGAAGGCGGGGTACACCCTGGACAAGTCGCCATCTCATCGCATGGCCAACACAGATAGACAGACAACATTCACACACTAGGGCCAATTTTTTAGTGTTGCCAATCAACTTATCCCCAGGTGCATGTTGTAATAAAGCACAAAATAAAAGCCCAAAAACTATTTTTTTTAATGAGCTAATGGTCTAATTTGCATAATTGTCCATCTTCACCAACAACTTATTCTATGATTTCTTATCAACATCTGCATTAAAAGTGACTGTTGGAATAAAGAACAAAATAAAAAGCCCAAAAAATATTTTGGGAAATGAGCTAATGGTCTGATTTGCATAATTGTCCATCTTCACCAACAACTTATTCTCTGATTTCCTATCAACCTCTGCATTAAAAGTGACTGTTGTTATAAAGAACGAAATAAAAGCCAAAAAAGTATTTTTGGAAATTAGCTCATGGTCTCATTTGCATAATCGTACATTTCCTGTTTGAATAAGACTCGTTCACGTGACATACAACCCATCTTCACCAACAACTTTTTCTCTGATTTTGGATCAGCATCTGCATTAAAAGTGACTGTTGTAATAAAGAAAAAAATAAAAGCCCCAAAAATATCTTTGGAATTGAGCTAATGGTCTAATTTGCATAATCATCCATCTTCACCAACAACTTATTTTCTGATTTCCTATCAACATCTGCATTAAAAGTGACTGTTGTAATAAAGAATGAAATAAAAGCCAAAAAAGTATTTTTGGAAATTAGTTAATGGTTTCATTTGCATAATCGCCTACTTCCTGTTTGAATAAGACTTGTTCACGCGACATACAACCCATCTTCACCAACAACTTCTTCTCTGATTTCGGATCAGCATCTGCATTAAAAGTGACTGCACTAACGCCTCAATTCGCAGCATAATCATTCACTTCCTGTTTGAATAAGACTTGTTCACGTGACATACAGCCCATCTTTACCAACAACCTCTTCTCTGATTTTGGATCAACATCTGCATTAAAAGTGACTGTTGTAATAAATAACAAAATAAAAGCCCAAAAAATATTTTTGGAAATGAGCTAATGTTCTCATTTGCATAATCGTCCACTTCCTGTTTGAATAAGACTCATTCATGCGACATACAGCCCATCTTCACCAACAACTTTTTCTCTGATTTCCTATCAACATCTGCATTAAAAGTGACTGCACTAACGCACCAATTAGTTCCAAGTCCAGCTTACATGTCACACTGCCATTTTGGGGTACATGGTCACGTGACTGTCACATGACAGCCACTCCTAAATGTTTCCTGACATGCTTCCGTTTGAATCTCATGACGTTTTTAAAAATGTTCTTTCGGGATTTATTCACGTCTCTAACGAGAAAATGAGAAAATATTTATGGGAGAAAACGAGCTAACGTGATGACTTAAGCTGGTGGACATTAGAGGATCCGCTACTGTACGTGCGGTGTGTGTGTGTGGGTGTGTGTGTGTGTGTGTGTGTGTGTGTGTGTATGTGTGTGTGTTCGGCTGGTCAGAGTAGGTCCAGATGTACACTTTATGCCTCACGGTAGCAGACAGTGGGCTTTTGTAAGCCAGGAAACGGACAGCTGCTTTGCATTAGATGCTGCTGCTGGCTTCCTCTAGCTCAGATCTCTAGCGTTGACACTGCAGCCTGTAAACTGACAACACACACGCACACAAATGCACACGCACACACACATACACACACACACACACACACACACTGGGATGTTTAATGGCCTGGTAAGTAAACATGACGTGTTTTTGCAGTGGAAGTGGACATGGGTCTGCGTGTTTGTTTGCGTGTTGACAGCCACGCCTGTCGTTATCGATCCGATATCAAGCACATACAGTATTGCAGTATTGCAGATGCTGGCAGTGATACTTTTATTTTGAAATCGATTTCAATGTGTTGATGACAATCGGAATAACACCCAGAACGTGATCAATTCATGTATAATGTAACAATCAGCAAATAAATATGATTATTTCCTTACAAAGTACTTTAAAATCTACTTAAACACCGCTTATAGAGGATAAATACTTGACATCCAGCACCATGCTCTCAGATAAGAGCTGTCCTATCCAAGTCTGTGAGCATGAACTGATGAATCCTGTTTAGGTGAAAGACCAAACGTCTTCTGAGACGTTTAGAAGACAATTCTTCATCACCTTCTTATAGAGGATAAATACTTTGGATCTGGCACCAAGCTCTCAGATAAGAGCTGTCCTATCCAAAATGTGAGCATGAACTGATAAATCCTGTTTAGGTGAAAGACCAATTGTCTTCTGAGATGTTTACAAGTCATGTCTTCATCACCTTCTTAAAGAGGATCAATACTTTGGATCTGGTACCAAGCTCTCATATTAGAGCTGTCCTATCCGAGTCGGCGAACATGAACTGATGAATCCTGTTTAGGTGAAAGACCAAAACGTCGTATGAGATGTTTACAAGACATGTCTTCATCACCTTCCCTTAGGATACAGACTTTGGGTACTCTGCATGTATTCCTGTCTTGTAGTGGAAAATACTTTGGATCCGGCACCATACTCTCAGATTAGAGCTGTCCTATCCAAATATGTGAGCATGAATTGATAAATCCTCTTTAGGTGAAATACCAAATGTCTTCTGAGATGTTTAGGAGACATGTCTTCATCACCTTCTTATAGGATACATACTTTGGATCCGACACCAGGCTTTTGAATTAGAGCTGTCCTATCCAAGTCTGTGAGTATGAACTGATAAAGTCTGCTTAAGCACGATGCCAAATGTCTTCTGAGACGTTTAGAAGACATGTTTTCGTCACCTTCTTACAGAGGATCAATACTTTGGATCTGGCACCAAGCTCTCAGATTAGAACTGTCCTATCTGAGTCTTTGAGCATGATCTGATAAAGCCTGCTTACGCAAGAGACCAATTGTCTTCTGAGACGTTTAGAAGACATGTCTTCATCACCTTCTTATAGAGGATCAATACTTTGCATCTGGCACCAAGCTCTCAGATTAGAGCTGTCCTATCCAAGTCTGTGAGTATGAAATGATTAATCCTGTTTAGGTGAAAGACCAAACGTCTTCTGAGATGTTTAGAAGACATGTCTTTATCACTTTCTTATAGGATACATACTTTGGATCTGACACCAGGCTTTTAAATAGAGCCGTCCTATCTAAGTCTGTGAGTATGAACTGATAAAGCCTGCTCGAATGAGATGCAAAACATCTTCTGAGACATTTGTTTATAATATTATTATAGAGGATAAATACTTTGGATACTCTGCATGTATTCCTGTCTTGCAGTGGATAAATAGTTTAGACACGGCACCGTGCTCTCAAACCAGAGCTGTCCTGTCTAAGTCTGTGAGCATGAACTGATAAGAGGCCAAACACTTTCTGGGACATTTAGAAGACATTTATGATATTTTTTTTATAGAGGATAAATACTTTGGATCCGGCACCATGCTCTCAGACCAGAGCTGTCCTGTCAGAGTCTGTGAGCATGAACTGTTAAAGCCTGCTTAGGCAAGGGGTTAAATGTCTTCTGAGACGTTTAGAAAACATGTCTTTATAACCTTCTTATCGAGGATCAATACTTTGGATCTGGCACCAAGCTCTCAGATTAAAGCTGTCCTATCCAAGTCTGTGAGCATGAACTAATAAATCCTGTTTAGGTGAAAGACCAAACGTCTTCTGAGATGTTTAGAAGACATGTCTTTATCACTTTCTTATAGGATACATACTTTGGATCCGACAACAGGCTTTTAAATTAGAGCCGTCCTATCTAAGTCTGTGAGTATGAACTGATAAAGCCTGCTCGGATGAGATGCAAAACATCTTCTGAGATATTTGTGTATAATATTCTTATAGAGGATAAATACTTTGGATACTCTGCATGTATCCCTGTCTTGTAGCGGATACATAGTTTAGACCCGGCACCATGCTCTCAAACCAGAGCTGTCCTGTCTAAGTCTGTGAGCATGATCTGATGAAGTCGACTGAGTTGGATAAGAAGCCAAACATTTTCTAAGACATTTAGAAGACATTAATGATCATTTTCTTATAGAGGATAAATACTTTGGATCAGACACCAGGCTCTCAGATTAGAGCTGTCCTATCCAAGTCTGTGAGCATGAACCGATGAGGCGAGAGACCAAAAATATTTTGAGACATTTAGACAACGTTGATTTTAAAAATTTTTATAGGAGAAATAATTTGGATACTCTGCATGTCTCCCTGTCTGGTAGCGGATACATACTTTGGATCCGGCACCATGCTCTCAGACCGTAGCTGTCCTATCCGAGTCTATGAGCATGAACTGATGAAACCTGCTCGTATGAAAGGTGAAACATCTTTTGGACGATCTGAACCAACCCGTTGCTATCGATTCAATGCCATGAGAGCCCTTTCCTGATGCAGTCCTGGCCGGGAATCGAACCCCTGCGCTCTGCCAGAAGGGTGTACTGTTACACCGCCTGGGTTGAAATCACTAAATCATTCAATGATCTTGAAAGAAAACGGGTCGGTTCTACGTTTGCTGAGTGTTTATTGGCTCAATACCATCATTCGCAGTAACAACAACCCATGATTGTTCCTAAAAATGACGGACTGAACTCCAAAGTCCAGAATGGCGAGAATGGCTCCACAAGCACCTTTCAGGTGCATCATGTTGCAACTCTCGGGCAACCACGTTGGGACTGTACGCGCATTGTGATGAGGTCGGCGTGGCATGTGTGGTGTCCATTCATGGTGGTCCGGCAGGACCTGAATGGTCTCCGTCAGACAGCATAACGAGGAGTGGGAACCAGGCCATTGTTTGGACAGCTGTTCGCGCCTTAGTCCCGACAAAGGCCGAGAAGAGGCGGTCACAACCCCACTTAGCTTCTCCACTGGTGATGGAGCGCTAACAATCATTGTGGATATTCATGACGGCCAACAACACCGTATCAACACATTTCATTTCCAAAGACAAGCCTTGGGAACTAAACTGTGGCAATTAAACCTTTGGAATATGTGTGTTGAATATGACAATTCAACTGCTCTTACTATATTCCTTCAATCAACTCATGTCATACGTATGTTTCGCACTATAAAGCACACCGATATATAAGCCACACCCACTACCTTTTAGA
>NC_084567.2:14772500-14860000 GCF_033978685.3 Nerophis lumbriciformis | reverse complement strand
GTATAGCAAACATAACAAGGCGATGATGGATCAACTTTCTATGTAATTAAAAAAAGTCAAAACAACAACAACCAGCTGCTTCGTGCCAACACACATGCAAGTCACTACGGTGCCCTCTCACAAACAAAATCCTTGACTTTATCTACCATGTTGCTACCATAACAGACTTCATTCAAACTGCCAGCGGCGTTGAAAGAGCACCTCAAGATTAACGCCAGTCAGCGGGCACGCATTACGCATGCCCTTCCCAGTGCCCCGCCCACCATAAAAAATTTCAGCAAGATCGGAAAATGTGGAAGGAAGTTGTGACTTTCATGATTTTCCACCACAAGGGGGCGATACTGGTGATGCTATCAATGTGTCGTCATGATCGGACCCCAACTTGAAAGCCTCAAGTCAGTTTGGAAGGAGATCTGATGGTCTTAAGTGCAGGAATGACGGTTTGATGGTTGATTGAGCAGTTTTTGTCGCTAGGCTCCGCCCACTACGAAGGGGTACAAACAGATCCAGCACTTCAGGGTGTCATCATCGTCATTTCTACCAGTTAGGGTCAAGATCGAATTTTGTGGCGCCGAGTTATCAACGTCCCGCGTTTTGTGGCAAAATATCAGTTCAAAGTTTGGCGCCATGCCACGCCCACATTTTATGACGTAGGCCAGATTTAAACCAAGACGGCCAACTTCCCGTTTGTTTTCAAGGATGCGTTCTTGAGACTTTTATCTGCGTCCCGTCAAGATAGACCTCAGTATGTGGAATTAAATTATGGGATGGATTAATGAACAATGTACTGATATGATCCAGTTCAAGAGGTTGTTCAAATCCAAAGTGCTTACAAAGTACAAGGAAGAAGAATTATGAGAAATACCTTCAACCTTATTGGATTAGATACGTTTAGCTTCTGCCTACTCCTTTTCGGACATGCTGTAAAGAGAAATGATATGAAACTACATGAGGCAATTCCTGAAGGAATTGCGTGTGAATGCTCCAATGCTGAAGTTGAACTGCAATGCTGACAGAATGTAGTATGAATTTAAGAATAGTTTGAATGTTGAAATGGTTTGAATGTTGAAGAGTTTGAATTTCCAGGAAAACCAGAATTTGGTTTGGAACTTGGGAAAAGTGTGAGTTGGATGAGTGGAATGTGGAATGGTTTGAATAGGTTGAAAAATGTAGGAATTGTGCAACTTGGAAAAATGTCCCATTCATTTCAATGGGAACTTCCTGGAAATTTGGGAATTTGGGGAAAAGTAGGATTTTTTTTTTAATGATTAGAAGCATGAATGTCCTGAATGAGATGAATTGGTTGGTGTTGGAATTGTTTAAATCGGTCAAGAAATGTTGAAATAATTTAAGATTTTTTAATTGCAAAATGGTATTACGGAATTTCGGGAAAACTGGGAATGTTTCACATTCTTAAACCAACTTGTTTTTTTGTCCTGACGAGAAGGCATGTTTTGACAGTGGAACGGTTGTAATGGGTTGAAAATTGTGATAGGAGTCATCGCACTAAAAAAGGTTGGAAATAAGGATAGCAAAAAACAGGAATTCCTGGAAATTTATTGAACGTGGAAAAATAGTTGTTTGAATTTCCAGGATGAATTGAATGTGTTGAAGGTGGAATAGTTTGAATCGGTTGAAAAATGAGGGAATTGTGGAAGTTTGAAAAATGTATAATTCATTTTGAAAGGGGGAAATGTCCCTAAAAACTGGGAATTCTAGAAATCCGGGATTTTTTTTTAATTGTTGAAAGGGAGAACACAAAAAATATTTTCGAAGTTGGAAAGGTTTGAATCGGATAAAAAATGTGGGAGTTGTGGATTTGAGAAAAATGTCCAATTTTTTTCAATGGGAATTTCATGGAAATTTGGGAATTCCGGGAAAAGAGGGATTTTTTTTGAAAATGGTATAAAAAAAAAAATTGAATTTTCTGAATGAGTTGGTTGGTGTTGGAATTTTTAAAAACAGTCGAGAAATGTTGAAGTAGTAACATTCTTATTTGAGAAATAGTATTACGGAAATCCTGGAATTTCGTGAAAACTGGGAATTTTCCAGTTTAAGAAAGAGCTTTGTTTTTTTGTCCTGATTAAGAGGAATGATTTGACGAAAATGAAAATAAGGAATTATGGGAAATCCGGATTTTTTTTTTTACAACTGTTGAAGTAGAGCACACAATTCCCAAACAAGCTGAATATTTTCAAATTGGAACAGTTTGAATCAGATGAAAAATGTTGGAATTGTGGAACTTTGAAGAATGTCCCATTGATTTCAATGGGAATTTCCAAATATTGGGGAGGAATTTCGGGAAAAGCGGGAATCGTTTTTAAAAAGGTAAAAAAAACTTGAAGAGTATGAAAGAGT
This sequence comes from Nerophis lumbriciformis, assembly GCF_033978685.3. Lineage (NCBI taxonomy): Eukaryota > Metazoa > Chordata > Actinopteri > Syngnathiformes > Syngnathidae > Nerophis > Nerophis lumbriciformis. The sequence continues at coordinate 14,857,642 of NC_084567.2, read as the reverse complement.
TGGTGTTAGAATTTTTGAAATCGGTCGAGAAATGTTGAAGTAGTATCACGTTGAATTGAGAAATGGTATTACGGAATTCCTGGTATTTCGGGAAAACCGGCAATTTTTCCAGTTAAAAAAAAACAACATAGTTTTTTGTCGTAGTTAAGAGGAATGTTTTGACGGTGGAACGGTTGAAGTGGGTTGAAAAATGTGGGCGGAGTAGTCGCCAGAAAAAAGTGTGGAAATAGGGCTTTGGAAAACCAGGAATTCTGGAAAATCCTGGAATTTTTGTTGAATTTGGAAAAAAGAGTAGTTTGAATTTCCAGGATGTGTTGAAGGTGGAATGGTATTAATTGGTTGAAAAATTTGGAAATTATGGAACTTTGAAAAATGGACAATTAATTTTGAATGGTGAAAAATGGAGAGAGAAAAAAAAGAGGAATTATGGGGAATCCGGAAAATGTTTTTAGAATTGTTGAAGTAGAGCACACAATTCCCAAACAGGCTGAATATTTTGAAGTTGGAACAGTTTGAATCAGATGAAAAATGTTGGAATTGTAGAACTTTGAAGAATGTCCCATTGATTTCAATGGGAATTTCCAAATTTTGGGGGAGAATTTCAGGAAAAGCGTTTTTTTTTTTTTTTTAAATGGTAAAAAACTTGGAGGACATGAATGAGTTGGTGTTAGAATTTAATCGGTCGAGAAATGTTGAATAGTATCACGTTGAAATGAGAAATGGTATTACGTATTTCCGGGAATTTCCGGAAAACCGGCAATTTTTCCAATTCAAAAAACAACTTAAAGGAATTATGGGAAATCCGGGAATTTTTTTTAGAATTGTTGAAGTAGAGCACATATTTCCCAAACAGGCGGAATATTTTGAGTTGGAACAGTTTGAATCAGATGAAAAATGTTGGAATTGTGGAACTTTGAAGAATGTCCCATTGATTTCAATGGGACTTTCTCAAAAATTTGGGGATTTCGGGAAAAGCGGGAATTTTTTTGAAAGTGGTGAAAAACTTGAATGGTCTCAATGGTTGGTGTTGGAATTTTTCAAATCGGTCGAGAAAAGTTTAATTGAGAAATGGTATTACGGAATTCCTGGAATCTTGGGAAAACCGGGAATTTTTCCAGTTCAAAAACCACTTAAATTAAGAGGAATGTTTTGACGGTAGAAGGGTTGAAGTGAGTTGAAAAATGTGGGAGGAGTAGTCGCAGAAAAAAGGGTGGAATTAGGGCTTTGGAAAACCAGGAATTCTGGAAAAAAAAATTTTTAATATTTGTTGAACTTTGACAAAGAGTAGTTTGAATTTCAGGGCTTCACGGTGGCAGAGGGGTTAGTGCATCTGCCTCACAATACGAAGGTCCTGTAGTCTTGGGTTCAATCCCGGGCTCGGGATCTTTCTGTGTGGAGTTTGCATGTCCTCCCCGTGACTGCGTGGGTTCCCTCCGGGTACTCCGGCTTCCTCCCACCTCCAAAGACATGCACCTGGGGATAAGTTGATTGGCAACACTAAAAAAAAAATGGTCCCTAGTGTGTGGATGTGAGTGTGAATGTTGTCTGTCTATCTGTGTTGGCCCTGCGATGAGGTGGCGACTTGTCCAGGGTGTACCCCGCCTTCCGCCCGATTGTAGCTGAGATAGGCTCCAGCGACCCCAAAGGGAATAAGCGGTAGAAAATGGATGGATGGATAGTTTGAATTTCCAGGATGGTGGAATGTGTTGAAGATATAATGGTTTGAATTGGTTGAAAAATGTGGAAATTATGGAACTTTGAAAAATGGACAATTCATTTTGAATGGTGAAAAACGAAAAAGAAAAAAAAAAGGAATTATGGGAAATCCGGGAATTTTTTTTAGAATTTTTGAAGTAGAGCACACAATTCCCAAAGAGGCTGAATATTTTGAAGTTAGAACAGTTTGAATCAGATGAAAAATGTTGGAATTGTGGAACTTTGAAGAATGTCCCATTGATTTCAATGGGAATTTCCAAATTTTGGGGGAGAATTTCGGGAAAAGCGGGAATTTTTTTGAAAATGGTAAAAAACTTGGAAGGTATGAATGAGTTGGTGTTAGAATTTTTGAAATCGGTCGAGAAATGTTGAAGTAGTATCACGTTGAATTGAGGAATGGTATTACGGAATTCCTGGTATTTCGAGAAAACCGGCAATTTTTCCGGTTAAAAAAAAAAGTTTTTTGTCATAATTAAGAGGAATATTTTGACGGTGGAACGGTTGAAATGGGTTGAAAAACGTGGGAGGAGTAGTCGCCAGAAAAAGGGGTGGAAATAGGGCTTTGGAAAACCAGGAATTCTAGAAAAAAAATTTAATTTTTGTTGAACTTTGAAAAAGAGTAGTTTGAATTTCCAGGATTTTGGAATGTGTTGAAGATGGAATGGTTTGAATTGGTTGAAAAATGTGGAAATTATGGAAATTTTAAAAATGGACAATTCATTTTGAATGGTGAAAAATGAAGAAGAGAAAAAAAAAAAGGAATTATGGGAAATCCGGGAAATGTTTTTAGAATTGTTGAAGTAGAGCACACAATTCCCAAACAGGCTGAATATTTTGAAGCTGGAACAGTTTATATCAGATGAAAAATGTTGGAATTGTGGAACTTTGAAGAATGTCCCATTGATTTCAATGGGAATTTCCAAATTTTGGGGGAGAATTTCGGGAAAAGTGGGAATTTTTTGAAAATGGTAAAAAACTTGGAGGGTATGAATGAGTTGGTGTTAGAATTTTTTTAATCAGTCGAGAAATGTTGAAGTAGTATCACGTTGAAATGAGAAATGGTATTACGTATTTCCGGGAATTTCCGGAAAACCGGCAATTTTTCCAATTCAAAAAACAACTTTGTTTTTTTTTGTTAATTAAGAGGAATGTTTGACGGTGAAACGGTTGAAGTGGGTTGAAAAATGTGGGAGGAGTAGTCGCCAGAAAAAGGGGTGGAAATAGGGTTTTGGAAAACCAGGAATTCTGGAAAAAAATTGAATTTTTGTTGAACTTTGAAAAAGAGTAGTTTGAATTTCCAGGATGGTGGAATGTGTTGAAGGTGGAATGGTATGAATTGGTTGAAAAATGTGGAAATTATGGAACTTTGAAAAATGGACAATTTATTTTGAATGGTGAAAAACGAAAAAGAAAAAAAAAAGGAATTATGGGAAATCCGGGAATTTTTTTTAGAATTGTTGAAGTAGAGCACATATTTCCCAAACAGGCTGAATATTTTTGAGTTGGAACAGTTTGAATCAGATGAAAAATGTTGGAATTGTGGAATTCAATTTTTCCAGTTCAAAAAACAACCTTGTTTTTCGTCGTAATTAAGAGGAATGTTTTGAACGGTTGAAGTGGGTTGAAAAATGTGGGAGGAGTAGTCGCCAGAAAAAAAAAGGTGGAAATAGGGCTTTGGAAAACCAGGAATTCTGGAAAATCCTGGAATTTTTGTTGAACTTGGAAAAAGAGTAGTTTGAATTTCCAGGATGGTGGAATATGTTGAAGGTGGCATGATTTGAATTGGTTGGAAAATGTGGAAATTATGGAACTTTGAAAAATGGACAATTCATTTTGAATTGTGAAAAATGAAAAAAAATAAAAAAAATAAAAAAGGAATTATGGGAAATCCGGGAAATGTTTTTAGAATTGTTGAAATAGAGCACATAATTCCCAAACAGGCTGAATATTTTGAAGTTGGAACAGTTTGGTTTGAATTGGTTGAAAAATGTGGAAAATTATGGAACTTTGAAAAATGGACAATTAATTTTGAATGGTGAAAAACGAAAAAAAAAAAAAAAAAAAAGGAATTATGGGAAATCCTGGAATTTTGTTTGAAGAAGAAGAGCACACAATTCCCAATTGAAGGTGGAATGGTATGAATAGGTTGAAAAATGTGGAAATGGGGAAAGTTTGAAAAATGGCGAATTCATTTTGAGTGGGAAAAAATGTCCCGGAAAACCGGGAATTCTGGGAAATCTGGGAAGAGGCCGAACAATCTGAAGTTGGAACGGTTTGAATCGGATGTGGAAAATGTGGACGGTAAGAGAGCGCCAAAATCTGGAGAAGAAGAAGAAGAAGAATATGGTGTAGAAAACCATGTGTGTGAATGCTCACACCATGATGTGTGATGTATTTTACTGTAAATGTGTTCATGTTCGAAATAAAGTCAATCAATGAAAAACATGAATTGGGGCGGTAGTTTGTGCAACAACGTCAAGGTCTAACGAGGCGGTGATGTTTCCAGTAAGTGAGGTGCGACGTGGAACAAAGATGGAGGCCGTAGAGCTCATGCCACACAGCGTCACGCCAATAAAGCAGCATCCAACTTGTTAAAGAGCGGATGAACAACGCCTCGCATCCAACGCCTCCATCCGGTCGCAGCAAGGAGGAAAGTTGAAGGCGGGGGCGGGTGTGAAGGAGCCATAAAGAGCCTCACAACGAGCGGCCATAAAGAGCTAATACACTTTTTGTAACATTTATCCGGCCTATCTTGGGTTCCAAGGACTAAATTGGTTCTCGTCAGACCCGTGGACTGCTGTGCTGTATCACCCGGCTGATTTGGACTCGGCCTCGGTGATTCTCCTGCGAGGCGCATTAAACCTTATCAGCCGTGAACACGCCAACCCCCGCCGCTCCTGCTTATCTCTTATCAGACCCATCGGCGTAAGAGCTGGCGACCGTGGCCCCGCTTCCGAGAGACCTCGGTATCTTGTTAGCCGGCCAAACCGTGACTGCCGCGGCACCTCGGCATACCAGTCTGACGGACCTTGGAAGAAAAAAAGAAACGACCCGTACAAAACCGTGTCGCACATTGAAAGGAATTAAAAATGACTTCATCCCGTACTTGCCCCCACAAAACAGCACCATTGACACATGTGACGTGGCTTTTACAAATAAAAAGTGTTGGAAGATAAATATTGTACAAAACAAGACAATAGCATGTAGTACAAACAACTACAGTCGTTTCATGAGGTGATGCCATAATAATGTGCGGTATCGAATACTTCTTCATATTTTCATGGATAAATGTTTAGGAACTATTTTATATATTACACTTAGCAGAGTTTCAAAGCTAACACCTAGCAGTGTTTGAAAGCTAACACTTAGCAGCGTTTGAAAGCTAACACTTAGCAGCGTTTGAAAGCTACTTAGCAGAGTTTCAAAGCTAACACTTAGCAGCGTTTGAAAGCTTACATTTAGCAGTGTTTGAAAGCTAACACTTAGCAGTGTTTGAAAGCTAACACTTAGCAGAGTTTGAAGACTAACACATAGCCGCGTTTGAAAGCTAACACTTAACAGTGTTTGAAAGCTAACACTTGGCAGCATTAGAGCTAACACTTAGCAAGGTTTGAGTGATAGCACTTAGCAGTGTTTGAAAGATAACACTTAGCAGCATTTGATAGCTAATACTTAGCAACGTATGAAAGCTAACACTTACTAGCGTTTGAAATCTCACACTGTGCAACATTTGAAAGTTAATACTGAGCAGCATTTGAAGATTAACACATAGCAGAGTTTGAAAGCTAACACTTAGCAGCGTTTGAACGCTAACACTTAGCAGCGTTTGAAAGCTAACACTTACTAGCGTTTGAAAGCTAACACTTGGCAGCATTAGAGCTAACACTTAGCAAGGTTTGAGTGATAGCACTTAGCAGTGTTTGAAAGATAACACTTAGCAGCATTTGATAACTAATACTTAGCAACGTATGAAAGCTAACACTTACTAGCGTTTGAAATCTCACACTGTGCAACGTTTGAAAGTTAATACTGAGCAGCATTTGAAGATTAACACATAGCAGAGTTTGAAAGCTAACACTTAGCAGCGTTTGAACGCTAACACTTAGCAGCGTTTGAAAGCTAACACTTACTAGCGTTTGAAAGCTAACACTTGGCAGCATTAGAGCGAACACTTAGCAAGGTTTGAGTGATAAAACTTAGCAGCGTTTGAAAGCTAACACTTAGCCCTTTCAACGCTACAAGCATCAGTCTTGTACAACTTTTACTCTCATCCACAAGCAAATATATGTACATTTCCTTCACAGCTACATCACTGATGCACACACACACACACACACACACACACACACACACACACACCCTCAAAAATCATTTCCAGTATATTTTGAGCGCACGGTTGAAGAGGTTGAAGTGTGAAGACGAGCAGGAAAATGGTTCAGGTGACTGGAAGCCTTTTAGCCGGCTGTCATCTTCACGTCGCGATGACACGTTGAGGCTGAAGGAGCTCCAGACAATAAGCGTCCACCAGCGACCCACATTTGGAGTGTGACCTACAAAACGAGGCGAGCTTGACAAATTCTCCAGAAATGACAAGAAAGCAGGCGTGTCCTAGTGGGCCTGTTTGAAATGCATCCTGGGAGTTGAGCTGCTGTTGAAGTTCTAGAACATTCACGTCTGTGACAGCTTCATTGTTGGCTCCGTTTGATGTGGAGACACACGACACACGCAGAGCTCTGAAAAACTACTGATTGCTTGGATCGTTAGCCAAAAGAGACCACGGAAACGTGTGCCTCGAGGCAAGAAACACAACATAGGAACCACACGGGTGTACAACACCTCATTCAAATGAGTACACAAGTCTGCAAATATCCCAGGATATCTTTTCATGGGAGAACACGGGAGGAATGAGACAATGTAGAGTAGTCAGTGTACAGCTTTTATAACTGGATGAGGCAAGCCCTGGAGGAATTGCGTGTGAACGCTCCAATGTTGAAGAGGAACTGACAGGATGTAGTATGAATGTAAGAATAGTTTGAATGTTGGAAAGGTTTGAATGTTGAAGAGTTTGGAATTTCCAGGAAAACCGGAATTTGGTTTGGAACTTGGGAAAGTGCTAGTTGGATGAGTGGAATGTGTTCATGTTGGAATGGTTTGAATCGGCTGAAAAATGCGCAAATAGTAATGAACAATTCATTTTGAATGGGGAAAATGTCCCTGAAAACTGGGAATTCTTGGAAATCCAGGATTTATTTTTAATTGTTGAAGGAGAGCACACGATTTTGAACAGGCTGAATATTTTGGGGTTGAAACGGCTTCAATCGGATGAAAAATGTGGGAGTTGTGGAACTTCGAAGAATGTCCACAATTTCCAGGAAAACCGGAATTTGGTTTGGAACTTGGCAAAGGGTTGGTTGGATTAGTGGAATGCGTTGATGTTGGAATGGTTTGAATAGGTTGAAAAATGTGCAAATTGTGGAAGTTTAAAAAATGGACAATTAATTTTGAATGGGGAAAATGTCCCCTGAAAACTGGGAATTCTTGGAAATCCAGGAATTGTTTTTTAAATAGTTGAAGAAGAGCAGATAATTTTGAACAGGCTGAATATTTTGGAGTTGGAACGGTTTCAATCGGATGAAAAATGTGGGGGTTGTGGAACTTTGAAGAATGTCCAGAATTTCCAGGAAAACCGGAATTTGGTTTGGAACTTGGAAAAGTGTTAGTTTGAATGTCCAAGATGAGTGGAATTGTGTTGATGTTGGAATGGTTTGAATAGGTTGAAAAATGTGGGAATTGTGCAGCTTGGAAAAATATCCCAGTCAATTAAATGGGAACTTCCTGGAACTTTGGGAATTTTGGGCAAAGCAGGATTTTTTTGAAAATGATTGTTTAAATCGGTCAAGAAATGTTGAAGTAGTAATTTAATTGAAAAATTGTATTACAAAATTTCGGGAAAACGGGACTTTTTCAAGTTCTTAAACCAACTTGGTTTTTTGTCCTAAGAGGAATGTCGTGACAGAGGAATGGTGGAAATGGGTTGAAAAATGAGAAAGGAGTCATCGTACTAAAAAGGGTGGAAATAAAGTTCGAAAAAAACAGGAATTCTTGGAAATTTGTTGAACATGAATTTTCAGGATGAATTGAATGTGTTGAAGGTGGAATGGTTTCAATCAGTTGAAAAATGTGGGAGTCGTGGAAGTTTGAAAAATGGATAATTAATTTTGAATAGGGAAAATGTCTCTTAAAACTGGGAATTCTATGAAATCCTAGAATTGTTTTAAATAATTGTTGAAAGGGAAAACACAATTCCTGAACAGGCTGAATATTTTGACGTTAGAACGGTTTGAATCGGATGAAAAATGTGGGAGTTGTGCAATTTTGAAAAAGGTCCCATTCTTTTCAATGGGAATGTCATGTAAATTTGAGAATTTCGGGGAAAAGCGGGAATTTTTGTGAAAATTATAAACAATATGAATTTTCTGAATGAGTTCGGAATTTTTCAGATCGGTCGAAAAATGTTGGAGTAGTAACATTTTTAATTGAGAAATGGTAGTAAGGAATTCCTGGAAAACCGGGATTTTTTTAAGTTAAAAAAAACCCTAAATCTTTGTCCTGATTAAGAGGAATGGTTTTGACGGTGGAACGGTTGAAGTGGGTTGAAAAATGTGGAAGGAGTAGTCGACAGAAAAAAGTGTGAAAATGAGAATTCCTGGAACTTTTTTTAACTTTAAAAAAAAAACTATAATTTGAATGTCCAGGATGAGTGGGATGTGTTGAAGGTGGAATGGTTAGAATCGGTTGACAAATGTGGAAATGGTGGAAGTTTGAAAAATGGCCAATTCATTTTTAATGCAAAACATGTCCCGGAAAACCTGGAATTCTGGGAAATCTGGGAATTTTCAGAATTATCAGCCTACGATTCCCGAATAAGATGAACAGTTTGAAGTTAGAACAGTTTGAATCGGATGAAAGATGCGGAAGGTAGAGCGCGCCAAAATCTGGAGAAGAAGAAGAAGAAGAATAGATGAATTTTGGTGTAGAAAACCATGTGTGAATGCTTTAGAGCATTCACACAATGAGCATACATCCCCTAAAAATAGGTCAACAGACATCTGTTAATGTGCAAATGGCTGGCATCAAAAGTGGATACAAAATGGACTCACAGTGCCCTAAAACATAAACAACAGGATATACTTAAATGAAAAAAAAAAAGTTTGACCCTGACTCCTAAAAGAATCGAAACCAAGAACTGTTGGCAACCTGAATTGAAACGAGAAATCGCAATTGTCCAAACTCAAAGGATGTCCACTCTAATGATAAATATCCACAACTATTGATTAGGACCATCACCAGTGAAGAAGCTTCTGTAGGTGGCGTTCAAACTTCCTGCTTGCAACGCTTTGTAGGGCACATTATTTTGTCAAGAAATTTCCTAGCAGAAGGCCTGCAGGGTGATGAGTTTTTAAGCATTTATATTCATAGGGAACATCTCAATCAATCAATACATCTGCGAGCACTTGCTCCCGGCTGAGAAACTCGGACTTCTGCTTGTGATATTTGCAGTAAAACAAGAGAATTCTATCCACATGATGTGATTTTGGACTGTAAGCATGGGACTTTATGTGCATTTGCACAGGCTGAACAATTTGGTTTTGGAACCCAATGTAGAAGCACAGAGTTCCAAAAGAGTGTTCAACACAAAGAAACAACGTCTAGACAGGTGTCACGGGAACAAGGCAGAGTCGCAATGACAGAACATGTCAGCAAATACTAGGGACAAAACAGCAATGATGAAAACAAACGTACAACAAATGTCCGGGGATGAAACGTAAGGGGAAGAATGAGACAACCCAGCAACAACAAATCCATGACAGACTAACTTGCTGACAGACCGATCGAATGACAGACCCACCAACCGACCAACAGACCGACCGATAAACCAACAGACCAGCCCATAGGCTGGCCGAGAGATGACAACAACAGGGTGAAAAAACTGACCAACAGTTTGACTGACATACCGATCGATAAACCAACTAACAGATCAACCGACTGACCGACCAATTGACTGATCGACAGACCGACATCTAAACCAACCGATAAACCGACAGAGAGACTGATCAATATACTAACCAACAGTTTGACCGACAGACCCATGGATAAACCAACTAACAGACCAACTGACTGATCGACAGACCGAATGATAAACCAACCGACAGACCAACCAATAAACCGACAGAGAGATTGATCAACAGACTAACTGACAGCTCGACCGACATACCGATCGATAAACCAACTAACAGACCAACCGGCCGACAGACCAACTGACTGATCGACAGACCGACCGATTAACCAACCGACAGACCAACTGGTAAATCGACAGAGAGACTGATCAACATACTAACCAACAGTTTGACCGACAGACCGATGGAATCCAACCAACAGACCAACCGACCAAAAGACCGACCGACAAACTGACACACTAAAAAACCGCCAGACACACCAACCGACCGATAGGCCAACAGACATGCAGATCCTGGTGTGGACACAGAGTTTAAGAATGCCACTAATTGCTGCTTCAATCCAACAACCTTGCTGTTCTGCCACAAAGCTGCCTTAAACTCAGAGAAAACAAGAACATCAAGGTGGGAACAGGAAAATCAACACCAGAAAATCAGACCAGGAGGCCAGACCTTGAGGATAAGAAATACAGTGTAAACCAGAAGTTGTGTGCCACAAGAGACGGCAGCTCTATGTTAGTATTGCCTCTTAGCTCTAACAGACATGACAAACTACAACCCAGAGACCATACACAACAAGTTAAGCTTTTTTTAAATTTCCAAATAATTTTATTCAAAATCTTTAACATAGAACTCTATTTTTGAACAGTAAATCCTGAACCATCTGCTAAAAAATCCCAATCATTCTCTGAGTAACTCCAAACGTTTAAAAAGACGATGTGTGCTCTGCTTGGCCCGTGAGGGTAGCCGATCAACGAAGGCTGGATGTCTTCGACAATGACTGCCTCCGCCGGTGCCAACGCGTTGATCGTGTACCTACCGCCATGTCGACGCCCGGATCTATGACCTCTTCCTTTTCTGCTGTTGCAACGGCAATTAAGATGGTGTAGTCATGGGTGAGCTGGTTTGCGATGTCCTCCTCCCAACTCCACTGCCTCCCTGGCACAAGCTGAAGACCTGGGCAATAGTGATCAAGGAGGACCGCTCCAAACTGTCGGGCCTGCATCTGTGGAACCGAGATTGGTTCGCCATCTCCTGCGACCGCTCATGGGACCACCATGGGTAGGGATGTCGTCAGGGCCAGAGAGGACCCTAATCCAAGCGAGTGCCAAAACGAGGCATTGAAACAAAGCAGAGTGGGGGGTTGTTTACTAAGGAGCCGGTGTGACGAAGAGAAGCAAACTCTAATGTGACAAAGTTCTGCAGAAAAGTCAACTCTTATTGTATATTTGTTTTTTACCTTTGGTTTTTGTGTTTTGCTGTGTTGTCACATGTTGTTTTTGCTTAATGACGACCATGGTTGACACAAACCCGATTCACGGAAATCACCGGAATGCCACTTGTTAGTAAATACCATTGTTTACCAACTTTTTGATATGAAATGCATTCACGGTTCAAACGGTGAAAATTCTAAATTCATGCGCATTCCGAGTGTTTCAAGGTGTACACTTCCTTGCCAAGGATTCAGTTCTTCCCTGGGGACAAACTGGGAGATGCTCCTTCAAGGACAGGCCGAGTTATTGATGCCGATTGGTATCGATCGCTGTGGACGCGAAAAGTGCTTTGAAGTATTTCAGAGACTCCCGGTCTCTGCACATCAAAGAAGATTGACTTTTGTTCAGAGAGGACTTTCTACTCGTTTGTTGCTCATTTCCATCTCTTGCACTTCCACCGACCCTTTGTCTCGCTTGGCATGAATATTGGCACCCTGCTGAGAACATATTTAGGAAGTATTTACATCCCCCACACTATATGTACCTGTACATCTTCTCCGTGACCAAAGGTGTGGTTTAGCCTTCCATTAAAAAACAATCTCTCCAGTACTGCGACTACTACAGATTTTGCCTATGGTCTACGGCAGGGGTGTCCAAACGTTTTGACTTGGGAGCCGCATTGGGATAAAGAAAGCTGACTCCATGTAAAGTAACTATATGTACAGTCGTGGTCAAAAGTTTACATACACTTGTAAAGAACATAATGTCATGGCTGTCTTGAGTTTCCAATAATTTCTACAACTCTTTTTTTTTTTGTGATAGAGTGATTGGAACACATACTTGTCGGTCACAAAAAACATTCATGAAGTTTGGTTCTTTTATGAATTTATTATGGGTCTACTGAAAATGTGACCAAATCTGCTGGGTCAAAAGTATACATACAGCAATGTTAATATTTGCTTACATGTCCCTTGGCAAGTTTCACTGCAATAAGGCGCTTTTGGTAGCCATCCACAAGCTTCTGGCAAGCTTCTGCTTGAATTTTTGACCACTCCTCTTGACAAAACTGGTGCAGTTCAGCTAAATATGTTGGTTTTCTGACATGGACTTGCTTCTTCAGCATTGTCCACACGACTTTGGGAAGGCCATTCTAAAACCTTCATTCTAGCCCAGGGGTCGGCAACCCGCGGCTCCGGAGCCGCATGCGGCTCTTTGATCACTCTGATGCGGCTCAGCTGCATACTTGCCGACCCCCCCGATTTTTCCGGGAGGTTTCCGGATTTCAGTGCCTCTCCCGGAAATCTCCCGGGGCAAACATTCTCAGATTTTCACCCGGACAACAATATTGAGGGCGTGCCGTGATGGCACTGCCTTGAACGTCCTCTACAACATGTCGTCGCGTCCGCTTTTACACTATGCTATCTGCGTGCCACGTGTAGTATGCGGCCTCTGCTTACACACGTAAGTGACTGCAAGGCATACTTGGTCAACAGCCATACAGGTTACACCGAGGGTTGTGATATAAACAACTTTAACACTCTTACTAATATGCGCCACACTGTGAACCCACACCAAACAAGAATGACAAACACATTTCGGGAGAACATCCGCACTGTAACACAACATAAACACAACAGAACAAATACCCAGAATCCCATGCATCCCTAACTCTTCCGGGCTACATTATACACCCCCGCTACCACCAACCCCCCCCCCCCCAACCCTGTCCACCTCAACCGACGCACGGAGGTGTCTGCAGAAGCCGCATACAACATGTGACTGGACTGGCAATCTGTTTGTACAGGTTGTAGAGGGTGATAAAGGCAGTGCCATCATAGCACGCCCTTATTATTGTTGTTTGGGTGAAAATCAGCAGACATTCGAGAGAATAGTTGCTCTGAAATTCGGGAGTCTCCCGGAAAAATTGGGAGTGCTGGCAAGTGTGATGCTGTCAAGCGGCATTCATATAAAACTCGCGGGTCGCACTAACATTACATTTTCATATTAAGGTGCGGGCCACGTGTCTGAGACCCCTGGTTTATACATAGCACAAAGCAAAAAAAAAACTTTGTATGCAGTGTTATTTCATTTTAAATTTCAAAAGAGTTTTGTGGCTCCCATTGTTTTCTTTATTTTGTGAAATGGGTCAAAATGGCTCTTTGAGTGGTAAAGGTTGCCGACCCCTGTTCTAGCCTGATTTAGCCATTCCTTTACCACTTTTGACGTGTGTTGGGGGTCATTGTCCTGTTGGAACACCGAACTGTGCCCAAGACCCAACCTCCGGGCTGATGATTTTAGGTTGTCCTGAGGAATTTGGAGGTAATTCTCCTTTTTCATTGTCCCATTTACTCTCTGTAAAGCACCAGTTCCATTGGTAGCAAAACAGGCCCACAGCATAATACTACCACCACCATGCTTGATGGTAGGTTTGGTGTCCCTGGGATTAAAGGCCTCACCTTTTCTCCTCCAAACATATTGCTGGGTATTGTGGCCAAACAACTAAATTTTTGTTAAATCTGACCACAGAACTTTCCTCCAGAAGGTCTTATCTTTGTCCATGTGATGTCAGATGAAACAAAAATAAATTTAAAAAAACAGTTGCGTGCTGCAAATGGCCCGTGGTCCACATTTTGACGCCCCTGTTAAAAGCAAGTACTCAAGCCTCCAACATTGGTGTCATATGAGAAGTGAAACAGTTAGAGTTGAATAAATATAAACATAAAAGACAACGTTCCTACTTTGAGTCAGAAGTATAAACACACTAAGTATCTACAGAGTACTTTCATACCGACATGGTACACTAAAATCTGTGCTGCTTTGTGGTTTTCATCAAAATGGCGCAGTGTTTAAGAGGTTCAGATGGTTCCAGTAGAAGCTAATAAGAGTCAAGTTACCGAAGTAAAAGCAAGGCCGGTGGTTGCTGGGAATGCTGACCTGCTGTTTTCCAGGTAGCACAGGTATTATTTATTATTGTTCCTTCATGTGCGGACAGAAGGAGCCGACTCAGCAACGCGCAGATGGAGCGCTCTGAAAGACTCCTTGTCATGTAAGGGGTTCTTCTCAAACAACGTTCTCCCACTGTACTCCAGGAGAAGCCTGACACTTGTCCGTCAACACAAAGTCACTCAGAGACTTTCCATGATTGTTTCCAGGCCTGATTGTGCTCGATGAATTCCTGTCAAGCAGGATTGTTACTCACTAATTAAATAACAATTTAAAAACTTTTTTTCTTTTTTTTTTAAATACATTTTTAGGCCACCTTTGAACTAAGAATCGATTCTGAATCGAATTGTCAACCCAGGAATTGGAATCGGATCGAATCGTTAGGTGCCTAAATACTCACATCCCTAATAATAATAATAACAATAATAATAATAATTCTAAATAGATTTTTTTTTAAATACAATAGCTATATTTTTTAACTTTCTTTTTTTTAAGTTGACCTTTATTTAACTTGGAAAAAATCCCATTGAGAATAAAAAACTGTTTTTCAAGGGAGTCCTGGCCAAGAGGCAGCAAAGTTGCACATACAATTACATTCACATTACACACTGTAATTGTTATATAAAATAAATAGTTTATATATATGTGTGTGTGTATGTTTGTATACATAAATATATATACATATACATACATATATATACATATACACACATATACTGTGTATATATATATATATATATATATATATATATATATATATATATACATACACATACACATACATTTATACATAAATATACACATATATACACATACATATATACATACGTATATACAGTATATACACACATATATATATATATATACATACATAAACATACATATATACATATATATACATAAATATATACATATATATACAAACATATATTTATACATAAATATACACATATATACATACATATATACATATATACATACATATATTTATACATATATATATACACATACATATATACATATATATATATATATATATATATACACATGCATATAAACATACACATATATACCGTATTTTTCGGAATATAAGCCGCACCGGAGTATAAGTCGCACCTGCCGAAAATGCATAATAAAGAAGGAAAAAAAACATATATAAGTCGCACTGGAGTATAAATCGCATTTTTGGGGGAAATTTATTTGATAAAACCCAACACCAAGAATAGACATTTGAAAGAAAATGTAAAATAAAGAATAATGAACAACAGGCTGAATAAGTGTACTTTATATGAGGCATAAATAACCAACTGAGAACGTGCCTGGTATGTTAACGTAACATATTTTGGTAAGAGTCATTCAAATAACTATAACATATAGAACATGCTATACGTTTACCAAACAATCTGTCACTCCTAATCGCTAAATCCCATGAAATCTTATACATCTAGTCTCTTACGTGAATGAGCTAAATAATATTATTTGATATTTTACGGTAATGTGTTAATAATTTCACACATAAGTCGCTCCTGAGTATAAGTCGCACCCCCGGGGCCAAACTATGAAAAAAACTGCAACT
Organism: Nerophis lumbriciformis; assembly: GCF_033978685.3. Lineage (NCBI taxonomy): Eukaryota > Metazoa > Chordata > Actinopteri > Syngnathiformes > Syngnathidae > Nerophis > Nerophis lumbriciformis. Next base: position 14,841,959 of record NC_084567.2, on the reverse strand, counting down.
TATAGTCCGAAAAATACGGTACATACATATTAGAGATGCGCGGTTTGCGGGCACAACCGCGGAGTCCGCGGATTATCCGCGGATCGGGCGGATGAAATTAAAAAAAATTAGATTTTATCCGCGGGGCGGGTCGGGTCGGGTCGGGTCGGGCGGTTGAAATAAAAAAAAATTAGATTTTAAATAGATTCAGGCGGGTGGCAGTTAAACCAATTCGGAAATATATATACATAGTTAAATGTTGTTACCCACATACGAAAAACGAGCAGGCACCTGCAGCATATGCCACAACAGAAAAAAAAAAAAAAAACAGATAGACACTTTTACGGAGCGGAGAAGGCCCCCGACGCCTCGCCGGGGTCCGGGACCGAGGCCCCTTCCCCCGAGAGGGCCCCACCGGGAGCCGTAGCTGAGGCGATCCGCGAGAAGGGCCCGACGCACGTCCAGGGTCACCACCGCGCCCACCGCACCGACACCCCGCCTCGTCCGCCTTCGCCGCGGTCGGCGTCACGCGCAGCAGGTAAGCAGCTTACCTGCCCGCCACCCCCGTGGCCGGGGGCTCGTAACAGGGGTCACTCCGCGCGCTCCGCCCGCGCAGCTTACCTGCCCGCCACCCCTGTTGCCGGGGGCGCGTAACAGGGGTCACTCCGCGCGCAGTGCGCTCACGAAAGGGGTGGGGCTCACCCTGGTTGATATAGACAGCAGGACGGTGGCCATGGAAGTCGGAACCCGCTAAGGAGTGTGTAACAACCCACCTGCCGAATCAACTAGCCCTGAAAATGAATGGCGCTGGAGCGTCGGGCCCATACCCGGCCGTCGCCGGCAGCGAGACGCGCTTGGAGGTGCGCTCAGCGCGGCTCCCATATGATTGCGCACTGGTGTGCGTCTGGGTCGTGACAGCGTGGCACGCGAATGTCTGTGCTGCATTGGATCAGTCTCCTTTCTTTAACAGGCAAAAGCTTTATAACCTCACTAATGCCTTGCATCGTCTATATTAGATATATAACAACGGGCGGGTGCGGGCGGGTGCGGTTCTGATCAAATGTTACATCGGGTGGATGGCGGATGGTTGACGACTTTCTGATGCGGTTGCGGATGAAATAATTGCCTATCCGCGCATCTCTAATACATATACATATATATATATACATACATACATACATATACATATATACATACATATATATACACATACTGTATGTCAAATGTGTGATATCATGTGCAATCACCTGATAATATCATTGACAGCTAGTGGTGCACAAAAAAATTGATTCACATCCCAATCACAATTGGTATCCATCCTTGTTCTAAATCAATTCTTAAATTTCAAAAAATCGTTTAGGAAAAAAAAACATTTATTACATGTATTTTGTCTTTTTTTTTTATATATATATCCATCCATCCATCCATTTTCTACCGCTTATTCCCTTCGGGGTCGCGGGGGGCGCTGGAGCCTATCTCAGCTACAATATAAAAATCAATATTTAAAAAGACGTGTTTGGGCAATCTCCATGCAACTATGGCTGCAACTAAGGATTATTTTCACAGCCAATTAGTCAACGATTATCTCAACTATTAGTCTGATAATAAAGCCTACATATATTTAATGGCTCTAATTTTCCATTGACTTTTAAATGCAGTTCAAGTTATGTGCTTACAATTATTATTATTTTTTTTATCCAACCAGGAAAGTCTCATTTAGATTTAAAAAATATATATATTTTTCAAGGCAGTCCTGGCCAAGAGGCAGCAAAAGATGGAGTCACATGAGAAAAACAGTTACCATTCAAACTCGCCATCTCAAGCGCTCTCAATCTGGACTTAAAAGCGTTTAGTGAAATAAATTCATTTCATTTCCAGTCTTTTTGCGACATGTTCCATGTAAAAGGAGCAGAGTCCACACAAGCCCAGTAGACCCAGCACGGCCTTGTAAATAAACGTATAGCAATGGCCCCGCCTCCTGGAGGACGAAGAAGGTCATCCCAACAAAAGATGACTAATTCATTTATAAATTTTTATTTATACTGTAAATGTGCTGCTATTCAGCTGTTAAAATTTTTTAAATGAGTAATAAAATGTTATCCATTTAAAAGAAATGAAAGGCAAAGTGCTAAAAAAAAACAATTAACCTTGTTTATGTAATAAAAAACAATTAAAATAGCAGCAATTAAAAAAACAACACACAAAATCAAACTTCCTCAAAACTAAAGTGTTTAAAAAGCTGCACACTGAAGTATTAAATATTAGCAGTGTTAGCGCTCTAATAGACTCAATGTGTAGAATTCTATATGAATAATCTATATAATATAATGTATATAAATAATAATCTAATATATTCTACAAGTACTAGCAAATATCGAACAAACACATTTTACACAGCAATGAGGCTATTTCCAGGAAGAAGTACAAACCCTGTTTCCATATGAGTTGGGAAATTGTGCTAGATGTAAATATAAACGGAATACAATGATTTGCAAATCATTTTCAACCCATATTCAGTTGAATATGCTACAAAGACAACATATTTGATGTTCAAACTGATAAACATTTTTTTTTTTTTTGCAAATAATCATTAACTTTAGAATTTGATGCCAGCAACACGTGACAAAGAAGTTGGGAAAGGTGGCAATAAATACTGATAAAGTTGAGGAATGCTCATCAAACACTTATTTGGAACATCCCACAGGTGAACAGGCAAATTGGGAACAGGTGGGTGCCATGATTGGGTATAAAAGTAGATTCCATGAAATGCTCGGTCATTCACAAACAAGGATGGGGCGAGGGTCACCACTTTGTCAACAAATGCGTGAGCAAATTGTTGAACAGTTTAAGAAAAACCTTTCTCAACCAGCTATTGCAAGGTCCGTAATATCATCAAAGGGTTCAGAGAATCTGGAGAAATCACTGTACGTAAGCAGCTAAGCCCGTGACCTTCGATCCCTCAGGCTGTACTGCATCAACAGGCGACACCAGTGTGTAAAGGATATCACCACATGGGCTCAGGAACACTTCAGAAACCCACTGTCAGTAACTACAGTTGGTCGCTACATCTGTAAGTGCAAGTTAAAACTCTCCTATGCAAGGCGAAAACCGTTTATCAACAACACCCAGAAACGCTGTCGGCTTCGCTGGGCCTGAGTTCATCTAAGATGGACTGATACAAAGTGGAAAAGTGTTCTGTGGTCTGACGATTCCACATTTCAAATTGTTTTTGGAAACTGTGGACGTTGTGTCCTCCGGACCAAAGAAGAAAAGAACCATCCGGATTGTTATAGGCACAAAGTTGAAAAGCCAGCATCTGTGATGGTATGGGGGTGTATTAGTGCCCAAGACATGGGTAACTTACACATCTGTGAAGGCGTCATTAATGCTGAAAGGTACATACAGGTTTTGGAGCAACATATGTTGCCATCTAAGCAACGTTACCATGGACGCCCCTGCTTATTTCAGCAAGACAATGCCAAGCCACGTGTTACATCAACGTGGCTTCATAGTAAAAGAGTGCGGGTACTAGACTGGCCTGCCTGTAGTCCAGACCTGTCTCCCATTGAAAATGTGTGACGCATTATGAAGCCTAAAATACCACAACGGAGACCCCCGGACTGTTGAACAACTTAAGCTGTACATCAAGCAAGAATGGGAAAGAATTCCACCTGAAAAGCTTCAAAAATGTGTCTCCTCAGTTCCCAAACGTTTACTGAGTGTTGTTAAAAGGAAAGGCCATGTAACACAGTGGTGAACATGCCCTTTCCCAACTACTTTGGCACGTGTTGTAGACATGAAATTCTAAGTTAATTATTATTTGAAAAAAAAAAAAAAGTTTATGAGTTTGAACATCAAATATGTTGTCTTTGTAGTGCATTCAATTGAATATGGGTTGAAAAGGATTTGCAAATCATTGTATTCCGTTTATATTTCCATCTAACACAATTTCCCAACTCATATGGAAACGGGGTTTGTACGTCATGCCTGCATACAATATCACAACAAATGGCAATTAGAAAACAAAGACTAAAACCAACTACAACCAACGGCTAGCAAACCGGTGAAAATACGCAGAGCATGCTTAGCAGCCTAATGTACGCCCAAAACTACAGAAGAGACATTTTACCAAGGTATGTGCTATATGCTACAGCAGGGGTCGGCAACCCAAAATGTTGAAAGAGCCATATTGGACCAAAAATCCCCCCCCAAAAAATCTGTCTGGAGCCGCAAAAAATTAAAAGCCTCATATAATTGTTATAAAGAAGGCAACACATGATGTAAGTGTTTATATTAGGTCTATTAGCCTACTATCAAAGGCTGACGCAAATCTTCGTTGACAGAAATGTTGTATTAGAATTTTTGTTCTACACATTTTTGCAACATTGGAAATCATTAGTAAAATGGAGGCTTCTCGCAGGATGAGATAACTTCTGGAAGTTACTGGCTCAGAATGGCCAAAGGTATAAGATGAGTGTGTTCAAGTTAAAGGAAACGACAGACTGTCTTCTTCTAAAGGATTCATTACAATCTTTGCGAGCTGGGTAACGTTTGCTGTGGTCTGGAACAACATGGCACACAAACAACAATGAGAAATGCAGCCAATATTACATACAGATAACGTGTCATGAGACATGCAAATATAAATTAAGTACACAGAGGACAAAAGTAAATTAAATTAAATGAGCTCAAATATACCTACAAACGAGGCATAATGATGCAATATGTGCATGCAGCCAGCCTATTTAGCATGTTAACACCGATTGGCATGCCAAATATGCCTGATTAAAATCCAACAAGTCAATAACATCAACAAAGCTCACCTTTGTGCATTCACGCACAGCATAAAAAGTTTGGTGGACAAAATGAGACAAAGAAGGAGTGGCACAAAACACATCTTTCTGTGGCTGCGTCGGAGAAAGTTGTACATCTAAACACACTGCGGTGAGTTCAATGATCGCTGAAATTAGTAGGACAAAACGGCACCCGCCAAATACTCTCATCAGTGAAGCATGTTTAGTATAAACAGTGGGATTTCTAACAATTAGGAAGGTTTGTGCCATGTTTGTTATCCTACAGAAAATATATTAAAACAAAATATATATTTTTTTCTTCATCCTTTTCTGACGTACCTGGCATATATTTCCCCTGTTAGCCTATATGTCGATGTGTCATTGACCAGGCTAGCATGCTAAGCATTACACTAGGAGCGAAGCACCATCACACTAAGCATACTAGCTTTGTAAGACAAGATCATAGACTGTATTGGACAATATAGTTTACATACCAATTGTCCATTTCCATTTATTCAAGTAATAAGAAAACGTAAATGCCTGACTTACCTATCAAGGAGGAAATTAGCAAGTTTGCCGTCAGATGAAAACATTTTCTACGCCTTTAATCGTCTCCATCTTTCAAAGGCATCCCGGGTACAAATCCTTGTTTTGTTCCTGAATTTGTCATGAATAAGTTGAGAATCGTAATGAGGCCTTTTAGATTTACTAAGGTCTGACATGTTTAGTAACTTTACCAGTGTCAACAGTGGTAACTGGCAACTTGCATGTGACAGACTCACAGACTTTCTAATTGGTCAAACGGTGGAGGTGAAACAAAAAAGATTTCAGGGCTGTAAATCTAATTTGCATATCCCGGCTGAGCTACTGTTATCAGTTATAGAGGTATTCGAAAAGAACATGATTTATTAACTAGTTGAGGCAATTCCTGAAGGAATTGCGTGTGAATGCTCCAATGCTGAAGTTGAACTGAAATCCTGGAATTTTTTTTTAGAATGGTTGAAAAAGAGCACAAAATTCCCAAACAGGCTGAATATTTTGAAGTTGGAACAGTTTGAATGAGATGGAAAATGTGGGAGTTGTGGAACTTTGAAAAACGTCCCATTGATTTCAATGGGAATTTCTGAAAAAATTGGGAATTTTGGGAAAAGTGGGAATTTTTGGGAAAATGGTAAAAAACTTGAGTGGTCTGATTAAGTATAAATGGTTGGTGTTGGAACTTTTCAAATCGGTTGAGAAATGTTGAAGTAGTAACATGTTGAATTGAGAAATGGTATTACAGAATTTCGGGAAAACCGGGAATTTTTCCAGTTCAAAAACAGCTTTGTTTTTTTGTCCTGGTTAAGAGGAATGTTTTGACGGTGGATTGGTTGAAATGTGTTCAAAAACGTGGAAGGAGTAGTCGCCAGAAAAAAGGGTGGAAATAGGGCTTTGGAAAAGCAGGAATTCTGGAAAATCCTGGAATTTTTATGAACTTGGAAAAATGATAGTTTACATTTCCATAATGGTGGAATGTGTTGAAGGTGGAATAATTTGAATAGATTGAAAAATGTGGAAATGGTAGAAATTTGAAAAATGGCCAATTCATTTTGAACAGGAAAAATGTCCCGGAAAACCTGGAATTCTGGGAAATCTGGGAATTTCTGGAATTTGTCAAGGGAAGGCTGATTAGGCTGAACAGTTTGAAGTTGGAACGGTTTGAATCGGGTGAAAAATGTGGAAGGTAGAGCGCGTCAAAATCTGGAGAAGAAGAAGAATAAGTTGAAAAACCATGAGCATTCACACAATAATGCCTTTGGACATATCAGGGCCATTTAATGATGACGTGACATGAAAAATGATTACATATGGCTCCTTTAATTCTTAAAATGTTGGCTATTCAATAGATTGTATGTTTAATCTTATGGTGTGTGTGTGTGTGTGTGTGTGTGTGTGTGTGTGTGTGTGTGTGTGTGTGTGTGTGTGTGTGTGTGTGTGTGTGTGTGTGTGTGTGTGTGTGTGTGTGTGTGTGTGTGTGTGTGTGGTTCTTGTTTGTTAAAGTGCCTTTTTTTCCTGGCACCGGAAATTGACGCCGCTTTAAAACGTACGTGAATTGATGTAGAGCAGGGGTGTCAAACTCATTTTAGATCGGGGGGCCACATGGAGAAAAATCTACTCCCAAGTGGGCCGGGCTGGTGAAATCACGGCACGATAACTTAAAGATAAAGACAACTTCAGATTGTTTCTTTGTTTAAAAAAAGAACAAGCACATTCCGAAAATGTGCAAATCATAATGTTGTTGGGGTTGTTTTTTTACACTTTAATGTTGCAGTTAATAGTATTCTACCTTTGTCGTTATTTATACTTTCTGAATAAATTATGTGATAATGTTCATCAGTCAACTCATCGGTGTTCATTTTCAATGTATCAAGATAAAAAAATAATATGTTATTTATGTATTTTGCTCATTTTTCTCGACTGGTGCACTAACATGTGGTTTATTTCTTTTACATATGTAGCATCATCTACAAAGAATTGCTATTGCGACATCTAGTGGACACATTTAGAACAGCAGTTTCTTTCATTCAATTTTTCATTCTCATTTTTTTACTTAGCAAACTCAACTCGCGGGCCGGATAAAACCTGTTCACGGGCCTGATCCATTGTGTTTTCTACATGTTCTCTCCTCAAAGGTCCCAAAAGAAGAAGTGCTATCTTTCTGGACTCTTCTCTCGGAGCAAGCAGGAGGCCATGATGGGGATGAAGGCTCTCCCCCTCCTAGTCTGCGTGATTTTAGGCGTGGTCCTGCAGACCTCCAGTGCAGGTCTGGTCAAGAAGGTCCTCAGACACCGCAGGGATAACCTGATGGCTCAGAGGAGCCAGGAGAACTTGACGCTACCGAACCCCGAGCAGCCGGTGGTGTTCAACCACGTCTACAACATCAACGTTCCCACCGCCTCGCTCTGCTCCGTGGACCTGGAGGCCCCCGGCGGCACGGGGCCCAAAGACGAGGGCGGACCGCCAGACGGCGAGCACACGCTGGACGGGGACAACCAGATCGTCTTCACGCACCGCATCAACATCCCCAGGCAGGCGTGCGGCTGCAACAACCCGCCGCCTGATCTCAAGGACATCCTGAGCAGGCTGGAGATGTTGGAGTCAGAACTGTCCAGCCTGAGAGAGCAGTGCAGCAGTGGAGCAACTTGTTGTGCTGCTCAAGTTGCTGGTAGGTTCACATCAACTTATTTCTATCTGGGAATATGAATATGTACGTGTATCAATCAATCTATCAATGTTTACTTATATAGCCCAAATCACGAGTGTCTCAAAGGGCTGCATATATATATATATATATATATATATATATATATATATATATATATATATATATATATATATATATATATATATATATATATATATATATATATATATATATATATGTGTGTGTTTATGTATGTACATATGTATATTTCTATATACGTGTGTGTGTGTGTGTGTGTGTATATATGCGTGTGTGTGTGTATATATGCATGTGTGTTTATATATGTATATTTATGTATATAAATGTGTATATGTATATAGATATATTTAATGTATATGTGTACATATAGGGCAGCACGGTGGGAGAGGGGTTAGTGCATCTGCCCCACAATACGAAGGTCCTGAGTAGTCTTGGGTTCAATTTGGGATCTTTCTGTGTGGAGTTTGCATGTTCTCCCCGTGACTGCGTGGGTTCCCTCCGGGTACTCCGGCTTCCTCCCACCTCCAAAGACATGCACCTGGGGATAGGTTGATTGGCAAAACTAAATGGTCCCTAGTGTGTGAATGTGAGTGTGAATGTTGTCTGTTTATCTGTGTTGGCCCTGCGATGAGGTGGTGACTTGTCCAAGGTGTACACCGCCTTCCGCCCGATTGTAGCTGAGATAGGCTCCAGCGCGCCCAGCGACCCCGAAGGGAATAAGCGGTAGAAAATGGATGTATGGATGGTATATGAACGGTATGTATATATATATATATATATATATATATATATATATATATATGTCTTAATAAGGTTATCCAAAAAATAGTGCTCGATACCGTAGTAGAGCGCAATATATGTATGTGTGGGGAAAAAAAAATCACAAGACTATTTCATCTCTACAGGCCTGTTTCATGAGGGGGGTACCCTCAATCGATATATATATATATATATATATATATATATATATATATATATATATATATATATATATATATATATATATATATATATATATATATATATATGTGTATATATATATATATATATATATATATATATATATATATATATATATATATCATCACTAAAAAAATCCCTGACAAATAACATTAAATTGATATCAAAAAGGTCAGCATGATTGTTCCTCTAAAAAGGACATTTACATCTCATTATTGTGTGCAGGTGCATTCATGTGATTGTCGCTGAGTGTGCAAGATTCTTCCAGAGAATTTTCTTCAAATAAATTATTCAAGTGTTGACGTTGAAAAGAACTGCAGTGCATTTCATTGATCCTAATAACCCATAAGACCCGTTCCAAGTGCAATAATGATATTACGCAACGCTAGTTGTCAACTAATGACATCTAGATCATTGTTTTGATGTTGATATCGGTTCGATATCAACAAAAAAGTATGTATTAGCTTGCACTTAAAATAAGTGATATCTTGTGCGATATAAGCAGCCCTGCAGCGTGTTTACTTGTGTGATATCATGTGCGATACAAGCAGTCCTGCAGCGTGTTTACTTGTGTGTGATATCATGTCCGATACGAGCAGTCCTGCAGAGTGTTTACTTGTGTGTGATATCATGTGCGATACAAACAGTCCTGCGGTGTCTTTACTTGAATGTGATATCATGTGCGATATAAGCAGTCCTGTAGAGTATTGAATTGTGTGTGATATCATGTGCGATACAAGCAGTCCTGCAGAGTATTTACTTTTGTGTGATATCATGTGTGATAAAGTACAGGCAGTCCTGCAGCGTCTTTACTTGTGTGTGATATCATGTGCGATACAAGCAGTCTTGCAGAGTGTTAACTTGTGTGTGATATCATGTGCGATACAAGCAGTCCTGCAGAGTGTTTACTTGTGTGTAATATTATGTGCGATACAAGCAGCCTTACAGAGTGTTAACTTGTGTGTGATATCAGGTGCAATACAAACAGTCCTGCAGCTTGTTAACATGTGTGTGATGTAAATATCATGTCCAATACAAGCAGTCATGCAGCGTGCTTACTTGTGTGTGATATCATGTGTGATACAAGTATCCCTGCAGCGTGTTTACTTGTGTGTGGTATCATGTGCGATACAAGCAGTCCTGCAGAGTGTTTACTTGTGTGTAATATTTTGTGTGTGATATTATGTGATACAATCAGTCCTGCAGTGTGTTTATTTGTGTGTGATATCATGTGTGATACAGTACAAGCAGTCCTGCAGCGCCTTTACTTGTGTGTGGTATCATGTGCGATACAAGCAGTCATGTAGCGTGTTATTTTGTGTGTGATATCATGTGGGGTACAAGCAGTCCTGCAGTGTTTACTTGTGTGTAATATTATGTGTGATACAAGCAGCCTTGCGGTGTGTTTACTTGTGTGTGATATCATGTGCAATACAAACAGTCCTGCAGCTTGTTAACGTGTGTGATGTGACATTATGTCCAATACAAGCAGTCATGCAGCGTTCTTACTTGTGTGTGATATCATGTGCAATACAAGCATCCCTGCAGCGTATTTACTTGTGTGTGATATCTTGTGATACAAGCAGTCCTGCATTGTGTTTACTTGTGTGTGATATCATGTGCTATACAAGCATCCCTGCAGCGTATTTACTTGTGTGTGATATCATGTGTGATACAAGCAGTCATGCAGCGTGTTAACTTCTGTGTGATATCATGTGCGATACAAGCAGTCCTGCAGAGTGTTTACTTGTGTGTAATATTATGTGCGATACAAGTAGCCTTGTGGTGTGTTTACTTGTGTGTGATATCATGTGCAATACAAACAGTCCTGCAGCTTGTTAACATGTGTGTGATGTGATCTCATGTCCAATACAAGCAGTCATGCAGCGTGCTTACTTGTGTGTGATATCATGTGCGATACAAGCATCCATGCAGCGTTTTTACTTATGTGTGATATCATGTGTGATACAAGCAGTCCTACAGTGTGTTTACTTGTGTGTGATATCATGTGTGATACAGTACACGCAGTCCTGCAGCGCCTTTACTTGTGTGTGATATCATGTGCGATACAAGAAGTCCTGCAGAGTGTTAACTTGTGTGTGATATCATGTGCGATACAAGCAGTCCTGCAGAGTGTTTACTTGTATGTAATATTATGTGCGATACAAGCAGTCATGCAGCGTGTTAACTTCTGTGTGATATCATGTGCGATACAAGCAGTCCTGCAGAGTGTTTACTTGTGTGTAATATTATGTGCGATACAAGTAGCCTTGTGGTGTGTTTACTTGTGTGTGATATCATGTGCAATACAAACAGTCCTGCAGCTTGTTAACATGTGTGTGATGTGATCTCATGTCCAATACAAGCAGTCATGCAGCGTGCTTACTTGTGTGTGATATCATGTGCGATACAAGCATCCATGCAGCGTTTTTACTTATGTGTGATATCATGTGTGATACAAGCAGTCCTGAAGTGTGTTTACTTGTGTGTGATATCATGTGTGATACAGTACACGCAGTCCTGCAGCGCCTTTACTTGTGTGTGATATCTTGTGATACAAGCAGTCCTGCATTGTGTTTACTTGTGTGTGATATCATGTGCTATACAAGCATCCCTGCAGCGTATTTACTTGTGTGTGATATCATGTGTGATACAAGCAGTCATGCAGCGTGTTAACTTCTGTGTGATATCATGTGCGATACAAGCAGTCCTGCAGCTTGTTAACATGTGTGTGATGTGATATCATGTTCGATACAAGCAGTCATGCAGCATGCTTACTTGTGTGTGATATCATGTGCGATACAAGCATCCCTGCAGTGTATTTACTTGTGTGTGATATCATGTGTGATACAAGCAGTGCTGCAGTGTGTTTACTTGTGTGTGATATCATGTGTGATACAGTACAAACAGTCCTGCAGCGCTGATATCATGTGCGATACAAGCAGTCCTGCAGAGTGTTTACTTGTGTGTGATATCATGTGCGATACAAGCATCCATGCAGCGTATTTACTTGTGTGTGATATCATGTGTGATACAAGCAGTCCTGCAGTGTGTTTACTTGTGTGTGATATCATGTGTGATACAGTACAAGCAATCCTGCAGCGCCTTTACTTGTGTGTGATATCATGTGCGATACAAGCAGTCCTGCAGAGTGTTAACTTGTGTGTGATACAAGCAGTCCTACAGATTGTTAATGTGTGCAAAGCTGGTTAACATCTATATATCCTCTAATAAACACACAATTTCTTCTATTTTACTAAAGTAATTTACAAAATGGAAACATGCTAGGCCAAAGGCTACTAAGAGCTGGAAGCTACACAACAGCTAAGCACACTATAGCACACAAGCTAGACATAGATAATAATTATTGAACAATAAAAGGTGACATTTGTCAATCTAAAGTATCAAACAATTATAGTTACATATTACTTACACATACAAAGTCTTTAAAGCAGAAGCGTATTAGAAAGTATCCAGTAACAAACGTGTCTGCATCGTTTAACTTACTGTATAATTAATTGTATTGACCACTAGGTGATGCTATAAAAAACATAAAATTACCACTCCATTTCAGTTTAAAGACAGCATAAGTCCATTCCAGATGGTTAATAATAAATAAGTTAGTGTTTTTCACAGCTACCATTGTTCTCTGTTTGACTTATTTCAAAACAATTAATGTAGGAATTGTTTCAATGATAAAGAGCTGAAGTTTAACTGAAAATGTGTATGACTCTTGAAATGTTAAATGGATAGTTTAAACAGAAGCAATATTAGTCTCAAATGCATAGCTGCAAAATTTTATTAAAAAAGTATTTATTAGTTAGTGAGATAGCTTCAAGTAAAAATTAAATGAGTCTTAGGAGTATACCTGTAAAATTAGGTAAATATGTTAGCGTGGTCATAAGATTACATAGAGTAACAAACTACATGACTAATGGGTAAATACCTGCAAACTTTGCTAAAAATGTTAGCATGCTAGCAAGATAGCATCAAGAAAGAAAATGCATTACTTTTTTAGGTGTATACTTGCAAAATTTGCTAAATATGTTACCATGCTAACAATTAGCATGGTGGCAAGATAGCGTCGAGTAAAAACCTATATGACACTTCGGTAAACACCTTGAAAATTAGGTAAAAATGTTAACATGCTAAGAGTTAGCGTGGTTACAAAATAGTGTCAAGTAACAAACTATATGGCACTTGGGCAAATACCTGCAAAATTAGCTAAAAATGTTAGCATGCTAAAAGTTAGCTAGCCAGCAAGCTATTATCAAGTAACAAAATACATTACTTTTAGGTATATATTCGCAAAATTAACTGAACATGTTAGTATGCTCACGTTACGTTTCCAAAAACAATTTCAAATGTGGACTCGTCAGACAACAGAACACTTTTACACTTTGCATCAGTCCATCTTAGATGAGCTCGGACACAGCGAAGCCGACGGCGTTTCTGGGTGTTGTTGATAAATGACTTTGGCTTCACATAGTACAATTTTAACATGCACTTACAGATGTAGCGACGAGCTGTAGTTACTGACAGTGGTTTTCTGAAGAGTTCCTGAGCCCATGTGGTGATATCCTTTACACACTGTTGGACAATTTGCTTACGCATTTGTTGACAAAGTGGTGACCCTCGCCCCATCCTTGTTTGTGAATGACTGAGCATTTCATGGAAGCTACTTTTATACCCAATCATGGCACCTACCTGTTCCCATTTAGCCTGTTCACATGTGGGATGTTCCAAATAAGTGTTTGATGAGAATTCCTCAACTTTCTCAGTCTTGTTTGCCACTTGTGCCAGCTTTTTAGAAACATGATGCAGGCATTAAATCCCAAATGAGCTAATATTTTCAAAAAATAACAACGTTTTGCAGTTCGAACGTAAAGTATCTTGTCTTTGCAGTCTATTCAATTTAATATAAGTTGAAAAGGATTAGCAAATCATTGTATTCTGTTTTTATTTACCATTTACACAACGTGCCAACTTCACTGGTTTCGGGGTTTGTACATGACACTTAGGTATATACATGCAAAATGAGCTAAAAATGTTAGCATGCTAGCAAGCTAGCATCAAGTAACAAAATACATTACTGATAGGTGTACACTTGCAAAATTAACTGAACATGTTAGTATGCTTATGTTAAAATGTTAATGTTGCTAAATAGTTAGCACACTTAAAATTAGCATGGTTGCAAAATAGCGTTGAGTAACAAACTACATAACACTTAGGTGTATAACTGCAGAATTAGCTAAAAATGTTAACATGCTACGAGTTAGCGTAAAAACAAAATAGCGTCACGTAAAACACTATATGGCACCTAGGCAAACACCTGCTAAATTATCTAAAAATTTTAGCATGCTAGCAAGCTAGCATCAAGTAACAAGATACATTACTTTTAGGTGTATACTTGCACAATTAACTGAACATGTTAGTATGTTTGCGTTAAAATGTTAATGTTGCTAAATAGTTAGCATGCTAAAAATGAGCATGCTAGCAAGATAGCGTCGAGTAACAAACCACATGACACTTAGGTATATACCTGCAAAATTAGCTAAAAATGTTAGCAGGCTCACAATTAGCATGGTGACAAAATCGCCTCAAGTAACAAACTACATGACACTTACGTATATACCGGCAAAATTGGCTAAAAATGTTAGCTTGCTAAGAGTTAGCATGTTTGCAGGATAGCGTCGAGGAACAAACTACATGACACTTACGTATATACCGGCAAAATTGGCTAAAAATGTTAGCTTGCTAAGAGTTAGCATGTTTGCAGGATAGCGTCGAGTAACAAACTACATGCCACTTACGTATGTACCGGCAAAATTGGCTAAAAATGTTAGCTTGCTAAGAGTTAGCATGTTTGCAGGATAGCGTCGAGTAACAAACTACATGCCACTTACGTATGTACCGGCAAAATTGGCTAAAAATGTTAGCTTGCTAAGAGTTAGCATGTTTGCAGGATAGCGTCGAGCAACAAACTACATGACACTTACGTATATACCGGCAAAATTGGCTAAAAATGTTAGCTTGCTAAGAGTTAGCATGTTTGCAGGATAGCGTCGAGTAACAAACTACATGCCACTTACGTATGTACCGGCAAAATTGGCTAAAAATGTTAGCTTGCTAAGAGTTAGCATGTTTGCAGGATAGCGTCGAGTAACAAACTACATGCCACTTACGTATGTACCGGCAAAATTGGCTAAAAATGTTAGCTTGCTAAGAGTTAGCATGTTTGCAGGATAGCGTCGAGCAACAAACTACATGACACGTATATACCGGCAAAATTGGCTAAAAATGTTAGCTTGCTAAGAGTTAGCATGTTTGCAAGATAGCGTCGAGTAACAAACTACATGACACTTACGTATATACCGGCAAAATTGGCTAAAAATGTTAGCTTGCAAAGAGTTAGCATGTTTGCAGGATAGCGTCGAGTAACAAACTACATGACACTTACGTATATACCGGCAAAATTGGCTAAAAATGTTAGCTTGCTAAGAGTTAGCATGTTTGCAGGATAGCGTCGAGTAACAAACTACATGACACTTAGGTATATACCTGCAAAATTTGCTAAAAATGTTAGCAGGCTCACATTTAGCATGGTGACAAAATCGCCTCAAGTAACAAACTACATGACACTTACGTATATACCAGCAAAATTAGCTAAAAATGTTTGCATGCTGAGAGTTAGCATGTTAGCAAGAGAGCATCGAATAACAAAATACATTACTTTTAGGCGTAAACTTGCACAATTAACTGAACATGTTAGTATGCTAACGTTAAAATGTTAACATGCTATGCTAGAAAATAACATGACTCTCAGGTGTATACCTGCAAAAGTATCGAAAAATGTTAGCATGCTAACCACTCACAAGTTTTTCACTGAACCAGGAGTCATGTCTGGTTTAGCTGCACATGTGCTCTGTGACGACTGACTCAAGTCAATCGAGTATTCACTCTTCAAATGAGCTAGCTTAACTGACTCACTGCTATTTTGGGGAGTATCCTGGGACCGTCACATGACAGTCAGATGATTATTTGAACACTTCTCGTGTTGGTTCTGTGTTGGTTCTCTTTGTGAATAGTTTTGAAATAATCTCCCTTTTTCCATCTCATCCTTTAGGGGAAGTCTCCACAAAGCCGTACTGTAACGGCCGTGGGAACTGGAGCGCTGACTCCTGCAGCTGCGTATGCGATCCAGGGTGGAAAGGTCCCAATTGCACAGACCCCGAGTGCCCGAATGAGTGCCAGGACCAAGGCCGCTGTGTGGACGGAAAATGTGAATGCTTTGAGGGCTTCGCCGGCTACGACTGCAGCACTGAGCTGTGCCTGGTGGACTGCGGCAACTATGGCCACTGTGTCGAAGGGTCTTGCCTGTGCGAGGAGGGCTTCGTCGGGGAGGACTGCTCCCAGACCAACTGCCTCAACAACTGTCTTAACCGCGGGCGTTGTGTGGACGAGGAGTGCGTCTGCGATGAGCCGTGGACGGGCTTCGACTGCTCCGAGCTCATCTGTCCAAACGACTGCTACGACCGCGGGCGCTGCGTCAACGGCACTTGCTTCTGCGACGATGGCTTTGCCGGAGAAGACTGCGGCGAGCTCACGTGTCCGGGCAACTGCAACAACGCCGGCATCTGTGTGAAGGGACAGTGTGTATGCCGGCCCGGCTACAGCGGGGAGGATTGCGCCAAGCGCACCTGTCCCCAGAACTGCAACGAGCGAGGCCATTGCTTCAACGGGAAGTGTATCTGCGACCCAGGGTTTGTGGGCAACGACTGCTCCGTCCTGTCATGCCCTGAAAACTGCAGCAACAGAGGCCAATGCGTTGACGGAGAGTGCGTGTGTGATGAAGGACACCAAGGAGAAGACTGTAGTGAGCGCTCCTGCCCAAACAACTGCCTAGATCGTGGACGCTGCGTCGACGGAAAGTGTCAGTGCAACAAAGGCTTTACTGGCGAGGACTGCGGCGTCAAGACCTGTCCTAAAGACTGCATGGGGCGTGGGGAGTGTACGGATGGCACCTGTGTTTGCTTTATTGGCTTCACTGGTAAAGACTGCGGCGAGTTGACCTGTCCCAACGACTGTCACGGACGTGGTCACTGTGTGGAAGGACAATGTGTTTGTCAGAAGGGTTTCACTGGCGAAGACTGCAGTGAGAAGACATGTCCTAAAAACTGTCTGGACAGAGGCTACTGCAATGACGGCAGCTGTGTGTGCTATGAAGGCTTCACTGGACCAGATTGCTCTGTCCTGACCTGTCCAGAGGACTGCCAGAACCAAGGACGGTGTGAAAACGGGGTGTGCGTCTGTGACGAGGGTTTCATCGGTGAAGACTGCTCAGAAGGTAAGGATACTACTTCATAGGTTTTCTGGTTTTGACGGGACAGAGGTGGGTTCCACAGCGCAATTTGGACAATGTCTGCTCTAACTGGGGTGCCGACCGGTGGGATGTTTATATCTTCCCGTTTAGATGAAGGATTCATCTTTTCCTAAAAAAAGGTGCCGCAAACGAGCGTCTTTCTTACCATCTCCGGGTCTAAGTTGGAAGTGCTGACTCCCTGCATATGTTTACAGTCTCACCTCCAAAGGACCTCACAGTGGAAGAGGTCTCACCTGAAACGGTGGACCTGTCTTGGCGGAACGAGATGCTCGTGACAGAGTACCAAATCATCTACGTTCCCACCGCCCCTGGAGGTCTGGAGCTGGATGTGCGGGTTCCCGGGAACCAGAAAAAGGCCACGATTAGAGAACTGGAACCTGGCATCGAGTATCTGGTCAGCGTGTACGCGATCCTCAACGATAAGAGGAGTGTTCCTGTGAGCGCAAGGGTGGCAACACGTATGAACCTTTCACTTTATATGTTGTGGGGAAACGAGCCAGAGTCAAGCGATTGTTTTTAATCACCTCAGATCTTCCTGAGCCAGAGGGACTGAAGTTCAAGGCAGTGAGGGAGAC
Organism: Nerophis lumbriciformis; assembly: GCF_033978685.3. Taxonomy (NCBI): domain Eukaryota; kingdom Metazoa; phylum Chordata; class Actinopteri; order Syngnathiformes; family Syngnathidae; genus Nerophis; species Nerophis lumbriciformis. The sequence continues at coordinate 14,824,046 of NC_084567.2, read as the reverse complement.
GTCTGTAGAGGTACAGTGGGACCCTCTTGACATCCCCTTTGACGGCTGGAACCTCATCTTTAGAAATACTGTGAGTATAAATTGATGCTAGCTGTTAGCAAGCTAACTGTTTTAGCTAATTTTGCAGCCATACATCCCAGACTCATATTACTCGGTACTTGACACTTGCTAATTTTTTTTGCTATTTTTGCAGCCGTACAACCCAGACTCATATTACTCGGTACTTGACAAATGCTAACTATTTTGGCTATTTTTGCAGCCGTACATTGCAGAGTCATAACTTGGTACTTGACACATGCTAACTTTTTTAGCTAATTTTGTAGCCGTTTTTCTCAAAGTCATATAACTCGGTACTTGACACATGCTAACTATTTTGACTATTTTTGCAGCCGTACATTGCAGAGTCATAACTTGGTACTTGACCCATGCTAACTATTTTAGCTATTTTTGCAGCCGTACATCCCAGACTCATATTACTCTGTACTTGACACATGCTAACTCTTTTAGCCATTTTAGTGTACATTGCAGAGTCATAACTTGGTATTTGACACATGCTAACTGTTTTAGCTAATTTTGCAGCCGTACACGTCAGGGTCATATAACTTGGTACTTGACACATGCTAACTTTTTTAGCTACTTTTGCAGCTGTGCATCTCAGAGTCATATAACTAGGTACTGGACACATGCTAACAAAAGCATGCTAACTTTTTTAGCTAATTTTGCAGCTGTGCATCTCAGAGTCATATAACTAGGTACTGGACACATGCTAACAAAAGCATGCTAACTTTTTTAGCAAATTTTGCAGCCGTACATTGCAGAGTCAAAACTTTGTACTTGACACATGCTAACTATTTTGGCTATTTTTGCAGCCGTGCATTGCAGAGTCATAACTTGGTACTTGACACATGCTAACTTTTTTAGCTAATTTTGTAGCCGTTTTTCTCAAAGTCATACAACTCGGTACTTGACACATGCTAACTATTTTAGCTATTTTTGCAGCCGTACATCCCAGACTCATATTACTCTGTACTTGACACATGCTAACTATTTTAGCCATTTTAATGTACATTGCAGAGTCACAACTTGGTATTTGACACATGCTAACTGTTTTAGCTCATTTTGCAGCCGTACACGTCAGGGTCATACAACTTGGTACTTGACACATGCTAACTTGTTTAGCTCATTTTGCAACTGTGCATCTCAGAGTCATATAACTTGGCACTGGACACATGCTAACACAAGCATGCTAACTTTTTTAGCTAATTTTAGAGCCAAACATTTCAGAGTAATATAACCTGATACTTGACACATGCTAACTTTTTTAGCAAATTTTGCAGCCGTACATTGCAGAGTCATAACTTGGTACTTGACACATGCTAACTTTTTTAGCCATTTTAGTGTACATTGCAGAGTCACAACTTGGTATTTGACACATGCTAATTGTTTTAGCTAATATTGCAGCCGTACACGTCAGGGTCATATAACTTGGTACTTGACACATGCTAACTTTTTTAGCTAATTTTGCAGCTGTGCATCTCAGAGTTATATAACTTGGTACTGGACACATGCTAACACGAGCATGCTAACTTTTTTAGCTAATTTTGGAGCCAAACATTTCAGAGTAATATAACCTGATACTTGACACATGCTAACTTTTTTAGCAAATTTTGCAGACGTACATCTCAAAGTCATATAACCTGATACTTGGCACAAGCTAACTTTTTTTTTACTAATTTGGCAGCCGTACAACTTAGAGTCACATTACTTATTACTTGTCACATATGTGACGACCGGGGCGCATGGTGATGCGGGGTTTCGTTCTCCCAGGATGCAACGGACTTCGGACACAGCGTGAAGGTAAAATAAATGATTTATTTACCGGACTAAATTATACTGGAACAAAGAAAAAGGGTGCTCATAGCACATAAGGCAAAAACTAAAAGAGCTAGCATGGGAGCTAGAAGGTAAAAACTAAGGAAGATAAGCGTGGAAGCTAACAGGTACTGAGCCAGAACAAATGTCGTCAACTGTTGCATGAAAACAAACTACGAAGCAAGAACGAATGACAGGGAGGACAGGCTTAAATAATAATGTCAGTGATGACAAACAGGTGCGTGTCGGGAACAAACGCGGCAGGTGAAAATAATAAGCAGCCATGGCAACAAACTCAGGTGTACAAAACAGGTACTCAAGGAGTCCAAAACTAACCAAAAACACAAGTATCTTGAAAACGTAAACAGAAAATATGATCCGGGCAGCGGATCATAACAACATACTAACTGTTAGCATGTTAACTTATTTTTTTTCACATTTTGCAGCTGTACGCCTTAAGATTCATATAACTTGGTATTTGACACATGCTAATTCTTGGCACGCCAATTTTAGCATGTTGGCATGCCTGACATTTTTGGGGGGTGGGTCAGGGCATCGGGAGAGACGTGACCGCATGTTTGTTTTTAATGTTTCCAAATTCAAGGATTAATTCCCTGGACACAGGAAGACTTTGAGGGACAAAAAAAAAGGATTTAAAGAAGTAACAGATAGTAGTTTTTACTTGTATAGTTATTGCATACTATTGACTTTGTTTTGATTAAAATGTTGTCTGTAATAAAATAGAATAATGAAGTAGTTTATATTTATATTGTGTCAACATTGTTACACTGACAATAACACTCCCCATAACGACAATGAAATATTTATAGGGTTGGACCCCGGGATGCAGACACATAGGCAGAATAGGCATACGTTTAGTTTTTCATGACAACACATAGAAAAGTAAAAGGTATAAAAGAATCTGCAGAGGAAATACGAGAAGGAACCAGTAGGGGGCAACAATATGAAATAAAAGGCAGGGTGGAACATTAATTGAACAACATTGTCACATGCTAATACTATAGAAGACTAAATACTTCATGTTATCAGTTTTAAATCTTATTTTACTACAATGTGGGGATTAAAAATATTGCATGCTCGACAGTCTTCAAACCTTTGTGTTTTGCTACAGAAAGAGGAGGACGGTGAGATTCTGAACTCCCTGGGCCGTCCAGACACCACATTTGAACAGTCGGGCCTTGGACCTGGCCAAGAGTATGAAGTGAAACTGGAGGTGGTGAAGAACAAGACGCGTGGACCGCCTGCCTCCAAGAGTGTGGTCACAAGTGAGTGTGCAGAGTTAGCACTTTTTTTATGCTCAACATCTTGTTGGTACACACATTTCCGCTTTGTTTACCGCTCCATACTTTTTATGCTCGGTCTACTTAAATGGAGCATTGTGTTCATGAACACTCGGGGTGCACAAATAAATCGTTTTACAGCGGAATAGCCGATCATAGTTATCGTAATTTTAAATATGTATTATAGATATATATATATATAGAAAATATGTATTATATATATATATATATATATATATATATATATATATATATATATATATATATATATATATATATATATATATACTGTATATATATATATATACATATAAATATACATACATATATACATATATATATACATACATATATATATATATACATATATATATATATATATATATATATATATATGTATACATATACATACATATACATGTATATATATACATATATAGGTATACATATACATACATACAGTATATACATATACATGTATATATGTATGTATATATGTGTATGTATAAATGTGTATATACATCATATGTATGTATATGTATATATATACTTGATTCAAACCGATTCTCGCAATGTATTTTATAAAATAATTACAATGAAACTTTTTCAAAACAGGTTACAGGTTAGAAAAGCTCATTCTGGTTGCATGGAGAGGGCCTAAAACATCTTTTTAGAAATTGATACTTACAAAAACAAAAAAACAAACAAATACTACTCAGTGGCCTAGTACCTACTCAGTGGCCTCGTGGTTAGAGTGTCCGCTCTGAGATCGGTAGGTTGTGAGTTCAAAACCCCGGCCCAGTCATACCAAAGACTATAAAAATGGGACCCATTACCTCCCTGCTTAGCACTCAGCATCAAGGGTTGGAATTGGGGGTTAAATCACCAAAAATGATTCCCGGGCGCGGCACCGCTGCAGCCCACTGCTCCCCTCACCTCCCAGGGGGTGAACAAGGGGATGGGTCAAATGCAGAGGACAAAATTTCACCACACCTAGTGTGTGTGTGACTATCATTGGTACTTTAACTTTAAATAAAACAAAAAATATATATATACAGAGACATATATATATATATATATATATATATATATATATATATATTTATTAGGGTTGTACGCTATACCGGTACTAGTATAGTATTGTGGTACTAATGAATCAAAAACGGTTCTATACTCTGTTTGAAAAGTACCGGTACCCTTTTTTTCTATTTATTTATTTTTTTAACAGGCATGACGGCGCACTGTCGTCACGTCGTGACATTGCTGGTTTTACGAGCAGAGGAGCATGTTAGGCAACGCACACGCACAGAGTACTTACAAGCAGACACAGTGTGTCGACAGAAACGGGAAAATGGATGCGTTTTGGCTTAAAAACTACGGCTAAAGTTGAAGATATAAAACACTGAAACGCCCTCAGGAAGATGTGTATCAATCAATCAATCTTTATTTATATAGCCCTAAATCACAAGTGTCTCAAAGGGCTGCACAAGCCACAACGACATCCTCGGTACAAAGCCCACATACGGGCAAGGAAAAACTCACCCCAGTGGGACGTCGATGTGAATGACTATGAGAAACCTTGGAGAGGACCGCATATGTGGGTAACCCCCCCCCTCTAGGGGAGACCGAAAGCAATGGATGTCGAGTGGGTCTGACATAATATTGTGAGAGTCCAGTCCATAGTGGATCCAACATAATAGTAGTAAGAGTCCAGTCCATAGTGGGGCCAGCAGGACACCATCCCGAGCGGAGACGGGCCAGCAGCGCAGAGATGTTCCCAGCCGATGCACAGGCGAGCGGTCCACCCCGGGTCCCGACTCTGGACAGCCAGCACTTCATCCATGGCCACCGGACCTGTGCCCCCCCCCCTCAAGGAAAAGGGGAGCAGAGGAGAAAAGAAAAGAAACGGCAGATCAACTGGTCTAACAGGGGGGCTATTTAAAGGCTAGAGTATACAAATGAGTTTTAAGATGGGACTTAAATGCTTCTACTGAGGTAGCATCTCTAATTGTTACCGGGAGGGCATTCCATAGTACTGGAGCCCGAATAGAAAACGCTCTATAGCCCGCAGACTTTTTTTTGGGCTCTGGGAATCACTAATAAGCCGGAGTTCTTTGAACGCAGATTTCTTGCCGGGACATATGGTACAATGCAATCGACAAGATAGGATGGAGCTAGACCGTGTAGTATTTTATACGTAAGTAGTAAAACCTTAAAGTCACTTCTTAAGTGCACAGGAAGCCAGTGCAGGTGAGCCAGTATAGGCGTAATATGATCAAACTTTCTTGTTCTTGTCAAAAGTCTATTAAGTGTATTAAGACATGGCTAGCTAGCTCGCAGCTAACGTCCCTCCACAATGTTTTAGCTACTTCTAAATCATGGGCGTTTTAGCTCATTTCACGGGTACACACCTCGGAGTCTAATATTTTGGTACTTGACAGATGTTAACGGTTATCGTGGAAGCATGCTAAAATTAGAAGGTTAGCTTTTTTTTTAGCAAATTTTTCAGAACTTTCTGGTTGGTTACTTCGTATTCCAAAAAGTGCCGTTCTTCTGCTGGGAATGCAAGCCAGCAGGTTCAGAACGCAGCAGTCAGTCTTCCAGTCAGGCCGCGAGGGGGGCCTTGTCGCGCCTGCTGAGAGGATGGTGAGGTGACATCCAAACGACACACTGGCAGCCTCCTCATGAGATGCGGATTATCAGTGATGCACAGGCGGAGTCTTTCCTCGAGTCTATCGTGTGTGACGAATGAGTTCACGCCGCGGTGAAACTGTCCTTCCTGTGCCAGGCGTCTGAATGAGCTCTCAAATACCACAAATATTGTAGTACAATATATCCAGCACTGATAGTACATGATGTACAACTTTTTACTTCCTAAACGTTTCACATTGAAACTGATACAGTAATAAGTCAGCGCACCTGGGAATCATTACCAGTTATCGGTACTTGTGTGTTTTCCCGAGGTGATAATACGTGTCCATTTATTGTGTGAATGCCCAAGCATTTTACAGGACATTTTGCCCATTAAAAATTAATAGGACATTGTTCGAACTCGCACAATTTGCACATTTCTTAACAGATTCGAACCATTCCACCATCCACACGCTCATCATACCTTTTTTACATGTTAAAATTTTTCCAGGAATTCCCAGAATTACGGGTTTTCCAAAGCCCGATTTTACCTCTTCCTGGAAAGTTTTCACAGTCCATTTGTTTCATCCATTCCACCTTTGAAACATTCTTTTTAAATGGGACAACAAAAGTTGTTTTTTTTGTTTCGTAAAAAATCCCGGTTTTCCCGAAGTTCCCGGAATTCCAAAATACCAATTGAAATTCAAACTTTCCCTACGTCAACATTTTTCAATGATTTCGAAAAATTGCAAAACCGACCTATTTATATCATATTGGTCAATTGTGCTAACATCAATATTTTTTTCCCGAAATTCCCAAATTTCCAGGGAATTCCCATTCAAATTAATGGGACATTTTATAGACCTTTCAACCACCCACCCACACCGCTCTTCCCATATATCGAACACAAAACATTTTTTCTCTTCCCCCAAATTCCCTATTTTACCTATTTTACCTCTTCCTGGAAAGTTTTCACAGTCCATATGTTTCAACCATTCCACCTTTGCAACATTCTTTTTAAATGGGACAACAAAAGTAATTTTTTTTGTTTCATAAAAAATCCCAGTTTTCCCGAAATTCCAGGAATTCCGAAATACCAATTGAAATTCAAACTGTCCCTACGTCAACATTTTTATACCGTTACGAAAAATTGCAACACCAACCTATTCATATAATCTAGGACAATTGTGTTTAGATTAATTTTTTTTTTTAGTTATCGATTTTCCTGAAATTCCCAAATTTCCAGGGAATTCCCATTCAAATTAATGGGAAAATGTCTCAAAATGTTTCACATTTTTTAACACAATTCCGACCTTTCAACCATCCACCCACACCGTTCTTCCCATATATCGAACACAAAACATATTTTATCTTTCCCCAAATTCTTGGAATTTCCGGTAATTTTCTCCCAACTGACAATGAATGGGAAATTTACAATCGACTGCATATCCCACATTTCTCATCAGATTTGAACCGTTCCACCATCCACACACTCCGCTCAACTTGGACAATCACACTTTCATTTTCCACGTTTGAAAAAATTACAGGAATTCTCAGAATTACCGGTTTTCCAAAGCCCTATTATCACCTATTCCTGGAAAGTTTTGACAGTCAACATTTTTCAACCATTCCACCTTCAAAATTTTTTTTTTAATTGGGACAACAAAAGTTATCTTTTTTTTATCCGTACGAAATCCTGGTTTCCCCGAAATTCCAGGAATTCCGAAATACCAATTAAAATTCAAACTGTTACTACGTCAACATTTTTCAACGGTTTTGAAAAATTCCAACACCAAACTATTCATATCATCTCGGACAATTGTGCTAACATCAATATTTTCAAAAATTCTTGGTTTTCCCGAAATTCCCAAATTTCCAGGGAATTCTCATTCAGATGAATGGGAAGGTTTTTCGCATTTTTTAGACCTTTCAACCATCCACCCACACCGCTCTTCCCATATATCGAACATAAAACAAGTTTTCCCTTTCCCCAAATTCCCGGTAATTCCAGTAATTTTCTCCCAACTGACAATGAATGGGAAATATACAATCGACTGTATATCCCACATTTCTCAACAGATTTGAACCGTTCCACCATCCACACACTCAGCTCACCTTGGACAATCACACTTCCATTTTTCATGTTAAAAAAAATGTCCAGGAATTCCCGGAATTACTGGTTTTCGAAAGCCCGATTTTACCTCTTCCTGGAAAGTTTTCACAGTCCACATTTTTAAACCATTCCACCTTCAAAACATTATTTTTACTTGGGACAACAAAAGTTATCTTTTTTTTAAACCGTAAAAAATTCCGGTTTTCCCGAAGTTCCCGGAATTCCAAAATACCAATTGAAATTCAAACTTTCCCTACGTCAACATTTTTCAATGATTTTGAAAAATTGCAAAACCAACCTATTCATATCATCTTGGTCAATTGTGCTAACATCAATATTTTTTTCCCGAAATTCCCAAATTTCCAGGGAATTCCCATTCAAATTAATGGGACATTTGTTAGACCTTTCAACCACCCACCCACACCGCTCTTCCCATATATCAAACCCAAAACATTTTTTCTCTTCCCCCAAATTCCCTATTTTACCTCTTCCTGGAAAGTTTTCACAGTCCATATGTTTCAACCATTCCACCTTTGAAACATTCTTTTTAATTGGGGCAACAAAAGTAATCGTTTTTGTTTCGAAAAAAATCCCGGTTTTCCCAAAATTCCGAAATACCAATTGAAATTCAAACTGTCCCTACATCAACATTTTTCAACTGTTTAAAAAAATTGCAACACCAACCTATTCATATAATCTAGGACAATTGTGTTAAGATGAATATTTGTATTTAAATGATCGTTTTTTTCTGAAATTCCCAAATTTCCAGGGAATTCCCATCCAAATTAATGGTAAATGTCTCAAAATGTTTCGCATTTTCTAAACACAATTCCGACCTTTCAACCATCCACCCACACCGCTCTTCCCATAAATCGAACACAAAACATTTTTTTATCTTTCCCCAAATTCCCGGAATTTCCAGTAATTTTCTCCCAACTGACAATGAATAGGAAATATAGAATCGACTGCATATCCCACATTTCTCATCAGATTTGAACCGTTCCACCATCCACACACTCCGCTCAACTTGGACAATCACACTTTCATTTTCCATGTTTGAAAAAATTACAGGAATTCTCAGAATTACCGGTTTTCCAAAGCCCTATTTTCACCTCTTCCTGGAAAGTTTTCACAGTCAACATTTTTCAACCATTCCACCTTCAAAATAATTTTTTTAATTGGGACAACAAAAGTTATCTTTTTTTTTATCCGTACGAAATCCTGGTTTTCCCGAAATTCCAGGAATTCCGAAATACTAATTGAAATTCAAACTGTTACTACGTCAACATTTTTCAACGGTTTCGAAAAATTCCAACACCAAACTATTCATATCATCTAGCACAATTGTGCTAACATCAATATTTTAAAGAATTATTGGTTTTCCCGAAATTCCCAAATTTCCAGGGAATTCCGATTCAGATGAATGGGAAAGTTTTTCGCATTTTTTAGACCTTTCAACCATCCACCCACACTGCTCTTCCCATTTATCGAACATAAAACAAGTTTTCCCTTTCCCCAAATTCACGGAATTTCCAGTAATTTTCTCCCAACTGACAATGAATGGGAAATATACAATCGACTGTATATCCCACATTTCTCAACAGATTTGAACCGTTCCACCATCCACACACTCATCTCACCTCGGACAATCACACTTCCATTCTTCATGTTCAAAAAAATGACAGGAATTCTCAGAATTACCGGTTTTCCAAAGCCCTATTTTCACTTCTTTCTGGAAAGTTTTCACAGTCCACATTTTTCAACCATTTCACCTTCAAAACATTCTTTTTAATTGGGACAACAACAGTATTTTTTTTGTTATCCGTAAAAAATCCCGATTTTCCCGAAATTCCGAAATACCAATTGAAATTCAAACTGTCCCTACGTCAACATTTTTCAAGCGTTTCGACAAATTCCAACACCAACCCATTCATATAATCTAGGACAAATGTGCTAGCATCGATATTTTCAAAAATTCTTGGTTTCCCCGAAATTCTTTAATTTCCAGGAAATTTCTCAAAATTGTTCGCATTTTTTAAAACCCAATTCCGACCTTTCAACCATCCACCCACACCGCTTTTCCCATATATTCAACGCAAAACATGTTTTTGCTTTCCCAAAATTACTGGTTTTCCCAGAACTTCCAGTAATTTTCTCTCCATTGACAATGAATGGGCAATATACAAACCTCTCCATATCCCGCATTTCTCAACCGATTTCAAACGTTCCAACATCCACAAACTCCACTCACCCTGGACAGTCAAGCATTTCAGTTTTGCTTACGCGTATCGGCGGTTCGGCGACCTGCGCACATAGGGTATTCACACGCATCTCCTACCGGAATTGCAAACTCTAGTTAAATAATAAAATCTAAAAAATATACATTAAATATATAACAGTGAGATGATAATAACAACTGTGCTGTTCAGTTGTTAAATTGTGTTTTCATACACTTCTGAGTATCATTTGCAAGTACGCCTTCATTTCAGTTTGTCCTCGGTGTGTTTATGTAGTCAGGAAGTAGTCTTTGCCATTAATCGGAATGTGTTGTTGCGCCCTACAAAGTGTTAATACTGTTAGTATTGTACTTATTACACAGCAGCTGTTTGACTGCAACCTACATCTTAGTTATAGTTTCCGTTAACACATTTGGAGGTGTCGAAATCGCCTTGCAAAATGGCTAATGCTAATCAGTAGCATGTATATGGCATATCCAATGCAAATTAGCATCCAGCTCGCGCATTTTGAAAAGTGGCGTGTAAAATGACAACATTACTTAAGAGACGGTTCCTTCCCACTTCGCGTGAATGGATGGACATGAAGATGACAGAAATGATATCGCTGCCAAAAATGCAATGAGATTATTTTACTGCTAATGAGTATGGGCTCCAAATATCGCTAATCGACCTCCTTGACTGCAGGAATCGACGCCCCGGGCCAGGTGAACATACGCGATGTGACGGACACCACAGCTCTGGTCACATGGTTCCAGCCTGTGGCCCACGTGGATGGAATCAGCATCTCGTACGGTCCGGGGTCGAACCCGGCGGACCGCAGCGTGGTGGAGCTTTCCCCGGGCGACACGCAACACCACCTTGGAGGCCTGGCCCCCGACACTCAATACGACGTCTCCCTGACCGCACAGCGGGGACAAGGAAGCAGCCTTCCTGTCTATGAGTCCTTCCTGACAGGTGACAAGCACACTCATGACGTTCATGTCCTATGGGACTAGTTGTACCTTTGCAGCACTTCAACATGTCTAGGGAGGAAGTTGCTCCTCCCCTGCTGACCATGAAAAATATACATCTACATACATACATACATACATATATATATTAGGGCTGCAACTAACGATTAATTTGATAATCGATTAATCTGTCGATAATTACTTCGATTAATCGATTAATAATGGGATAAAAGAGACAAACTACATTTCAATCCTATCCAGTATTTTATTGAAAAAAAAACATCATACTGGCACCATACTTATTTTGATTATTGTTTCTCAGCTGTTTGTAAATGTTGCAGTTTATAAATAAAGGTTTATTAAAAAAAATAAAAATAAAAATAAAAAAAAATAAAATAAATAAAATAAATAAAATAAATAAAATAAATAAAATAAATAAAATAAATAAAATAAATAAATAAAAAGCCTCTGCGCATGCGCATAGCATAGATCCAACGAATCGATGACTAAATTAATCGGCAACTATTTTTATAATCAATTTTAATCGATTTAATTGATTAGTTGTTGCAGCCCTAATATATATATATAAAATATATATATATATATATATATATATTAGTGTTGTCCCGATACCAATTATTTTTATAATCGATTTTAATCGATTTACTCGATTAGTTGTTGCAGCCCTAATATATATATATATATATATATATATATATATATATATACATATATATATATTAGTGTTGTCCCGGTACCAATTATTTTTATAATCGATTGAATCGATTAGTTGTTGCAGCCCTAATATATATATATATATGTATATATATATATATATATATATATATATATATATATATATATATATATATATATATATATATATATATATATGTGTATGTGTGGGGGAAAAAAATCACAAGACTATTTCATCTCTACAGGCCTGTTTCATGAGGGGGGGTACCCTCAATCATCAGGAGATTTTAATGGGAGCATTCGCATACCATGGTTTATATAGGGCACAGAGTGGGTGGGTACAGGCTGGCCTAGGGGCGTGGTGATTGGCTCATGTGGTACCTAGGAGGTGTTTCCGTCTATGGCGGCATGTTGTTACAATTTCGCTGCGCTTGTTGAGGGATGACAGGTCTGGACGGTAAATAATAAACAGTTTCTCTTTCAAGCATAGGTTGTATCTTTTATTACCACTATTGTAAGGTGTGCTGGATGCAAGAATTTGCCATGTTATTGAATATTCAACATTATTGTCTTTGAGGTCCCAAATGTGTTTGCTGAGTTCTGTGGTATTTCGCAGGTTTTTGTTCCTGAAAGAAGCCTTGTGATTGTTCCATCTGGTTTTGAATTCACCCTCGGTTAATCCTACATATGTGTCGGATGTGTTAATGTCCTTGCGTATTACCTTAGATTGGTAGACAACTGATGTTTGTAAGCACCCCCCGTTGAGGGGGCAATCAGGTTTCTTTCGACAGTTACATGCTTTGTTGGTTTTGGAGTCGCTCTGACTGGGGGTCGACGGCTCATTTGCAATTGTTTTGTTGTGGTTTGAGATGATTTGTCGTATATTGTTCATGCAGCTGTAGCTCAATTTAATGTTGTTCTTGTTGAATACTTTTCTTAGGTTGTTGTCTTTGGGAAAGTGTTTGTCAATCAGATTGAGGAATTTGTGTCCAATGTTCGTTGAGACGTTTTTGCTGTATGGGGGGTTGTACCAGATGATGTCGTTTCGTTTTCTGTTCTTTTTTGGCTGGTTTCCTGGCGTGGGTTCATAGGTGAGGGTGAAATTGTATCCGCTTTCATCAAGGGCTTTTTGGTACGGGGGGGTTGCTTGGTCAAATTCAGCTTTGCTAGACTTCGCCTCAGACTACGACTCAATCACAGGCAACGAAAGAAACATCATCATCCACGCAAAAAACTCCATTCTCATCCACAACAGTACACCATGGCAAAAAAAGAACAATGCAACATTTGACGTCACTATGGGAAGTTTTGACGGAGCAGAAACGTGTGAACTCGTTGGGAGTTTCCTCCTCTCCCAGCTCGCTAGCCTCAATCTGAACCTTGGTATTTACCGTGATGACGGACTGGCAGTGTGTCGCGCCTCGCCAAGGAGCAGCGAGAATACCAAGAAGCGCATATGCCAAATTTTCAAAGAGAACGGCCTACGGATCACGATTGAAGCCAACAAGCAAACCGTCAACTTCCTTGACGTCACTTTCAACCTGAGAAATAACAGCTACCAACCATTCACGAAACCCAACACAACACTCCAATACGTGCACCATGACAGCAACCAACCCACCACCACGAAAAGAATACCTACCGGAATCAATAAAAGGCTATCGATGCTGTCATCTAGCAAAGCTGAATTTGACCAAGCAACCCCCCCGTACCAAAAAGCCCTTGATGAAAGCGGATACAATTTCACCCTCACCTATGAACCCACGCCAGGAAACCAGCCAAAAAAGAACAGAAAACGAAACGACATCATCTGGTACAACCCCCCATACAGCAAAAACGTCTCAACGAACATTGGACACAAATTCCTCAATCTGATTGACAAACACTTTCCCAAAGACAACAACCTAAGAAAAGTATTCAACAAGAACAACATTAAATTGAGCTACAGCTGCATGAACAATATACGACAAATCATCTCAAACCACAACAAAACAATTGCAAATGAGCCGTCGACCCCCAGTCAGAGCGACTCCAAAACCAACAAAGCATGTAACTGTCGAAAGAAACCTGATTGCCCCCTCAACGGGGGGTGCTTACAAACATCAGTTGTCTACCAATCTAAGGTAATACGCAAGGACATTAACACATCCGACACATATGTAGGATTAACCGAGGGTGAATTCAAAACCAGATGGAACAATCACAAGGCTTCTTTCAGGAACAAAAACCTGCGAAATACCACAGAACTCAGCAAACACATTTGGGACCTCAAAGACAATAATGTTGAATATTCAATAACATGGCAAATTCTTGCATCCAGCACACCTTACAATAGTGGTAATAAAAGATGCAACCTATGCTTGAAAGAGAAACTGTTTATTATTTACCGTCCAGACCTGCCATCCCTCAACAAGCGCAGCGAAATTGTAACAACATGCCGCCATAGACTGAAACACCTCCTAGGTAACACATGAGCCAATCACCACGCCCCTAGGCCAGCCTGTACCCACCCACTCTGTGCCCTATATAAACCATGGTATGCGAATGCTCCCATTAAAATCTCCTGATGATTGAGGGTACCCCCCCTCATGAAACAGGCCTGTAGAGATGAAATAGTCTTGTGATTTTTTTTTTCCCACACATTCATATATTGCGCTCTACTACGGTATCGAGCACTATTTTTTGGATAACCTTATTAAGACATATATATATATATATATATATATATATATATTAGTGTTGTCCCGATACCAATATTTTGGTACCGGTACCAAAATAATTTCGATACTTCTCTGTACCTTTCGGTACTTTTCTAAATACAGGGGACCCCAAAAAATTGCATTATTGGCTTTATTTTAACAAAAAAATAGTACCGGTACCGGTACTTTTCAGAGGCGATATAGGACCGAAAATGATTCATTAGTATCGCAGTACTATACTAACACCGGTATACTGTACAACCCTAATATAGACACATATATACATACATACACACATATAAGGATGATGTTTTATAAGAAATTATCGAGTTCGAGCCTATTATCGAATCCTCTTATCGAACCGATTCCTTATCGATTCTCTTATCGAGTCCAGATTGTTGTACCATATTTTTCGGAGTATAAGTCGCACCTGCCGAAAATGCATAATAAAGAAGGAAAAAAACATATATAAATCGCACTGGAGCCCAGCCAAACTATGAAAAAAACTGTGACTTATAGTCCGAAAAATACGGTATATGGAAAAAAACACAATATTTGGTTTAACAAATCACTTCACATTCTCTACTGCTCGCTACTATAGTATTACCATATCTGAGTTATTGTGCAGAAATGTGGGGAAATAACTACAAATATACACTACATTCGTTAACCGTGTTACAAAAAAAGATACATAATGTTGGATATAGAGAACATATAAACACTTTATTTATTGAGTCAAAAATATTAAAGTTCGATGATTTGGTAAAAATTGCAAACAGCTAAAATGATGTAGAATTAAATGATGGAATGGATTAAGTAAAGAAGTGAAACATTGTACTGATATGATCCACTTTAAGAGGTTGTTCAAATGAATAGTGCTTAGAAAGTACAAAGAAGAAGAATTATGAGAAATACTTTCAACCTTATTGAAAATAAGATATTCTTCATCTCAGTATATTAATAATGACTGAATTAATTAATTACATATTACAAAACTGTTGTATATACTAATTCACAGATATGTTATTATAAAAAGGTCAGTAAATGATGTATATATTTGTCGGATCATGTTTTGTTTAGTTATGTTCTGTTAGTTTTGGACTTCCTTAGTTGTTTTGTGCACTTCGGGGGTTTGTTTTAGTCACCATGGTTACTTATGATTTTCACCTGCCTTGTACGCGCACCTGTTGCTCATCAGAGACTCTATTTAAGCCTGCCTTTTCCGGTCACTCGTCGTGGCTTCATTGTTTGCATTTGCAACAGTTACGTTGGCATTCTGGTTTTCGAGCGCATGATTCCTGTGCTAAAGTTACCTTAGCTTCTAGTATTCCTGTGCTAATTAAGTTTTTGCTTTAGCTTCTCGTGCGAACGGCACGCTTTCCTTTTGTTTCGTTCCTGTCTGTTGTAATGTGTATGATTTATGAGAAATAAATCATCTCCTACCTGCACGCTTTCGTCCGGAGCCGTCAGTTTTGCGTCCCGGGAGATCGCGGCACCCCACCGTGACAAATGACTGAGCTACGTGACGTCATTTCCTGGGATGTCCTACGAGGCATTTGTTGTCGGGACGGGATTCGTTCCCAGGGATTCGAATAAAGAACCAACTCTTTTTCTTTACTATAGTGGTCTCGATAACGGGTACCGGTTCTCAAAAAGGGATTCGAGTTCGAGGACTCGGTTCTTTTTTTATCGAACAACCGGGAAAACTGGGTTCGAGCATCATCCCTACATACATACTGTATATATACGTTAGGTCAGGAAAAAATACAAGAGGCTATATCATCCCGACAAGCCTGTTTCGCAGGTTTCCCCGCTCGTCAGGGGATTTTATCACAAGACATTTTATCCCCTGACGAGCAGGGAAACCTCAGGGTTGTTTATTTTGTTATTTCACGCCTGCTAACTGTTAGCATGTAAATGTTAGCTTGTTAGCATGCTAGCTCATTTAGCAAATTGTGCAGATGTACTGTACATCTCAGTCAATTATTTTTGCGATGTAACGCATGCTGACTTTTAGCAGGCTAATTATTTTTGTTCATTTTGCATGTATACACCTCGAGTTTGTATGTTGTTTTATTTCACACATGCTAACTGTTCGTGCGTTCATGTTAACTTGTTAGCATGCTAGCTCATTTTGCAGGTATACACCTCAGGGTTGTACATTTGGTTATTTCACACATGTTAACTGTTAGCATGCTAATGTTAGCTCGCTAACATGCTAGCTACTTTTGCGGGTATACATCTCAGGGTCGTAGTTTTTGTTGACACTCTCTCGCTAATGTGCCAACTGTTATACACCTCACAGTCAATTGGTTTGTTGTATGACGCGTGCTAATTGTTAGCATGCTAACTTTTAGCAGGCTAACTATTTTTGTTCATTTTGCATGTATACACCTCGAGTTTGTATATTGGGTTATTTCACACATGCTAAACTGTTTGCGCGTTCATGTTAACTGTTAGCATGCTAATGTTAGCTCGCTAACATGCTAGCTACTTTTGCGGGTATACATCTCAGGGTCGTAGTTTTTGTTGACACTCCCTCGCTAATGTGCCAACTGTTATACACCTCACAGTCAATTGGTTTGTTCTATTACGATAATTGTTAGCATGCTAACTTTTAGCAGGCTACCTATTTTTGTTCATTTGGCATGTATACACCTCGAGTTTGTATATTGTGTTATTTCACTAATGCTAACTGTTTGCGCGTTCATGTTACCTTGTTAGCATGTTAGCTCATTTTGCAGGTATACCCCTCAGGGTTGTACATTTGGTTATTTCACACGTGTTAACTGTTAGCCTGCTACTGTTAGCTCGTAACATGCTAGCTACTTTTGCGGGCATACATCTCAGTGTCGTAGTTTTTGTTGACACTCTCTCTCTAATGTGCCAACTGTTATACACCTCACAGTCAATTAGTTTGTTGCATCACGGGTGCTTATTGTTAGCATGCTAACTTTTAGCAGGCTAACTATTTTTGTTAATTTTGCATGTATTACCTCGAGTTTGTATATTGGGTTATTTCACACATGCTAAACTGTTTGCGCGTTCATGTTAACTGTTAGCATGCTAATGTTAGCTCGCTAACATGCTAGCTACTTTTACGGGTATACATCTCAGGGTCGTAGTTTCTGTTGACACTCTCTCGCTAATGTGCCAACTGTTATACACCTCACAGTCAATTAGTTTGTTGTATCACGCGTGCTAATTGTTAGCATGCTAACTTTTAGCAGGCTAACTATTTTTGTTCATTTTGCATGTATGCACCTCGAGTTTGTATATTGTGCTATTTCACACATGCTAACTGTTCGCGCGTTCATGTTAAATTGTTAGCATGCTAGCTCATTTTGCAGGTATACACCTCAGGGTTGTACATTTGGTTATTTCACACGTGTTAACTGTTAGCCTGCTAATGATAGCTCGCTAACATGCTAGCTACTTTTGCGGGTATACATCTCAGGGTCGTAGTTTTTGTTGACACTCTGGCTAATGTGCCAACTGTTATACACCTCACAGTCAATTAGTTTGTTGTATCACACATGCTAATTGTTTGCATGCTAACTATTTTTGTTCATTTTGCACGTATACACCTCAGGTTTGCATATTGTGTTATTTCACACATGCTTAACTGTTCGCACGTTCATGTTAGCTTGTTAGCATGCTAGCTATTTTTTACTCATTTTGCAGGCATACACCTCAGGGTTGTATATTTGGTTATTTCACACGTGTTAACTGTTAGCCTGCTAATGATAGCTCGCTAACATGCTAGCTACTTTTGCGGGTATACATCTCAGGGTCGTAGTTTTTGTTGACACTCTGGCTAATGTGCCAACTGTTATACACCTCACAGTCAATTAGTTTGTTGTATCACACATGCTAATTGTTTGCATGCTAACTATTTTTGTTCATTTTGCACGTATACACCTCAGGTTTGCATATTGTGTTATTTCACACATGCTTAACTGTTCGCACGTTCATGTTAGCTTGTTAGCATGCTAGCTATTTTTTACTCATTTTGCAGGTATACACCTCAGGGTTGTACATTTGGTTATTTCACACGTGTTAACTGTTAGCCTGCTAATGATAGCTCGCTAACATGCTAGCTACTTTTGCGGGTATACATCTCAGGGTCGTAGTTTTTGTTGACACTCTGGCTAATGTGCCAACTGTTATACACCTCACAGTCAATTAGTTTGTTGTATCACACATGCTAATTGTTTGCATGCTAACTATTTTTGTTCATTTTGCACGTATACACCTCAGGTTTGCATATTGTGTTATTTCACACATGCTTAACTGTTCGCACGTTCATGTTAGCTTGTTAGCATGCTAGCTATTTTTTACTCATTTTGCAGGCATACACCTCAGGGTTGTATATTTGGTTATTTCACAACTGTTAGCATGCTAACATGTTAACATGCTAGCTATTTTTGTAGGTATACATCTCAGGGTCATAGTTTTTGTTGACATTCTCTGGCTAATGTGCTAAAACTGTTATACACCTCCCAGTCAATTAGTTTGTTGTTTCACACGTGCTAACTGTTAACATGGTAGTTTTATCTTGTTAGCATGCTAGCTATTTTTGCTAATTCCGCAGGTGTAACTTGTGTGTGTGTCAGACTTGGACGCCCCCAGGGAGCTGCAGACGGTGGAGCTGACAGACGAGAGCATCACTCTGGAGTGGAAGAACAGCCGAGCTCGGGTGGACGACTACCGCATCAAGTACGGTCCTCTGTCTGGAGGCGAGCACAGAGAGGTTCTCTTCCCCGCTGGAGCCAAGGACTCCACTCAGGCCAAGATCTCTGGTACGATCTCTGTAAATGTGCAACAGCAGTCCACTATGAATTGAAGTGTCAGGCCAACTTAAAATGATCTGGTGGGCTATATTAGGGTTATGTGAGGTGCTACTTTGAAATTATGGTATAACACGCTAACGTGTTAGCATGCAAATGTTTTAAGGTAATTTTTCCTCTGTTCACCTCAGTGTCATAACTTGGTACTTGACACATGCTAACTATTAACCCGCTAACATGTTAGCATGCTAATTTTTTTAGGTAATTTTTCTTCTGTTCACCTCAGTGTCATATAACTTGGTACTTGACACATGCTAACTATTAACCCGCTAACATGTTAGCATGCTAATTTTTTTAGGTAATTTTTCTTCTGTTCACCTCAGTGTCATATAACTTGGTACTTGACACATGCTAACTATTAACCCGCTAACATGTTAGCATGCTAATTTTTTTAGGTAATTTTTCTTCTGTTCACCTCAGTGTCATATAACTTGGTACTTGACACATGCTAACTGTTAACACGCTAACATGTTGGCATGCTAATTTTTTTAAGGTAACTATTCCTCTTTTCACCTCAGTGTCATATAACTTGGTACTTGACACATGCTAACTGTTAACACGCTAACATGTTAGCATGCAAAAATTTTTAAGGTAATTTTTTCTCTGTTCACCTCAGCGTCATAACTTGGTACTTGACACATGCTAACTGTAGGCACGCTAATGTTTTAAGAAATGTTTTCCTCTGTTCATCTCAGTGTCATAACTTGGTACTTGACACATGCTAACTGTTAACACGCTAACATGTTAGCATGCTATTTTTTTTAGGTAATTTTTCCTCTGTTCACCTCAGTGTCATATAACTTGGTACTTGACACATGCTAACTGTTAACACGCTAACATGTTGGCATGCTAATTTTTTGAAGGTAATTTTTCCTCTGTTCACCTCAGTGTCCTATAACTTGGTACTTGACACATGTCAACTGTTAACACGCTAACATGTTGGCATGCTAATTTTTTGAAGGTAATTTTTCCTCTGTTCACCTCAGTGTCATATAACTTGGTACTTGACACATGCTAACTGTTAACACGCTAACATGTTAACATGCTAAAGTTTTTTAAGGTAATTTTTCCTCTGTTCACCTCAGTGTCTTTGGTACTTGACACATGCTAACTGTTAGCACGCTAATTTTCTTTTAGCAATTTTTACGTCTGTTCACCTCAGTGTCCTAACTTGGTACTTGACACATGCCAACTGTTAACACGCTAACATGTTAGCATGCTAATTTTTTAAGATAATGTTTCCTCTGTTCACCTCAGTGTCATATAACTTGGTACTTGACACATGCTAACTGTTAGCATGCTAATGTTTCAAGGAATTTGTTTCCTCTGTTCACCTCAGTGTCATATAACTTGGTACTTGACACATGCTAACTGTTAGCATGCTAATGTTTTAAGGAATTTTTTCCTGTGTTCATCTCAGTGTCATAACTTGGTACTTGACACATGCTAACTGTTAACACACTAACATGTTAGCATGCTAATTTTTTTAGGTAATTTTTCCTCTGTTCACCTCAGTGTTATATAACTTGGTACTTGACACATGCTAACTGTTAGCACGCTAACATGTTAACATGCTAATTTTTTAAGGTAAATTTTCCTCTGTTCACCTCAGTGTCATATAACTTGGTACTTGACAAATGCTAACTGTTAGCACGCTAAATTTTTTTTAAGCAATTTTTACCTCTGTTCACCTAAGTGTCATAACTTGGTACTTGACACATGCCAACTGTTAACACGCTAACATGTTAGCATGCTAATTTTTTAAGGTAATTTTTCCTCTGTTCACCTCAGTGTCATAACTTGGTACTTGACACATGCTAACTGTTAGCATGCTAATGTTTTAAGGAATTTTTCCTTCTGTTCACCTCAGTGTCATATAACTTGGTACTTGACACATGCTAACTGTTAACACACTAACATGTTGGCATGCTAGTTTTTTTAAGGTAATTTTTCCTCTGTTCACCTCAGTGTCATAACTTGGTACTTGACACAAGCTAACTGTTAGCATGCTAATGTTTTAAGGAATTTTTCCTTCTGTTCACCTCAGTGTCATATAACTTGGTACTTGACACATGCTAACTGTTAACACACTAACATGTTGGCATGCTAGTTTTTTTAAGGTAATTTTTCCTCTGTTCACCTCAGTGTCATAACTTGGTACTTGACACATGCTAACTATTAACCCGCTAACAAGTTAGCATGCTATTTTTTTAAGGTATTTTTTCCTCTGTTCACCTCTGTCATATAACTTGGTACTAGACACATGCTAACTGTTAGCATGCACATTTTTTTTAAGCAATTTGTTCCTCTGTTCACCTCAGTGTCATAACTTGGTACTTGACACATGCTAACTGTTAACATGCTAACATTTTTCAAGCTATTTTTCCTCTGTTCACCTCAGTGTCATATAAATTGGTACTTGACACATGCTAACTGTTAGCATGCAAATTGTTTAAGCAATTAAGCAAGGTCAATGTCAAAAAGTGACTAAAGTAAATGTAACGGAGTAAATGTAGCGCCACCTCTGATGTGTTAATTAATGCATCAATGTTGTTTTGGCCCTTAAATGAGGTGTTTGTGTGCAAACTCAGCAGTGGGAATGTTCCCCGCTACTTCTTGTTAAATGGCCGGTGTTACGTTAATGGCTGCCGCTCCCAAACGTTTGCCCACTTTATGGCGGAACCCGCCGAGGGGGTGCTCTGCGGTGTAAAACGCAATCTCCGGGAAAGGAGACGTGTTTTTAATCCGTCTGCCTCAACACTGCCGGCCTTGTTTGCGTCTTTCCACGTCCGACACGCAAACAAAGTTGCAAAAACACTTTAATGGCGTCTTTGTCTGGCCCGCCTCTTTGTCCTTGGGAGTGTCCATTCAGCAGATGTCCTCCCGCACGAGTGCTTTCACACACCTATTATTCCTAATTGCCTTCACGCCGCTGATTTTACCCACAATGCCTTTCCCCGGGCGGGAGGTGGCGTCTCATGCGGCAGGAGTCGGCGTGTGACGACCTGGCGGCGAGCTAATCAAGGAATTAGAGGGCCCTACAGATCCATCAATGCAAAGAGCCGTGAAACGCAATTTGTCCGTCGCCCATTGTGCGAGTCCGAGTGCCGCCATTAGAGGAAACAGCTGGCCGCTTTCATTGGTCACATATTGGAATTTGTATTTGTGCTGTCACGCAGGTCTGAGGCCCGGGACCGAGTACGGGATGGGAGTGACGGCGGTGAAGGGGGAACGTGAGAGTCTGCCCGCCACCACCAACGCCGTGACCGGTAGGACGCCATCTTTTTTGGTTTTGTTTCCCTTCTCCACTAAAACAAAAGCTTTTAAATAACTACAATGACTGAGTAAAAAAATATATATACCGTATATATTTTATTTTGTTACAGGGCTAACTACGGCCTGCGGGCCATATACAGCCCGCCAGCGTCCAAAATGCGGCCCGTGGGTAGTCACGAGAAAAGAAAAAAAAGTTTTTAAATAATAATTTGAAAAAATTAAAACCATTTTTTATATATATGTATATATATATATATATAGTATATATATATATATATATATATATATATATATATATATATATATATATATATATATATATACAGTATATATATATATATATACATATATATATATATATATATATATACAGTATATATATATATATATATATATATATATATATATATATATATATATATATATATACACAAATATATATATATATATATATATATATATATATATATATATATATATATATATATATATATATATATATATATATATATATGTTTTTTAATATATTTTTTTATTATAATTTTTTTAATGTATCCCAGTGGGCCGCAAACTACGACTCGTGGGTAGTCATGAATAAAAAATAAAAAAAATAAAAAAATGTATATATAGATATATATATATATAGATATATATATATATATATATAAATATATATATATATATGTATATATATATATATATATATATATATATATATATATATATATATAAATATATATATATATATATATATATATGTATATATATATATATATATATATATATATATATATATCCATCCATCCATCCATCTTCTTCCGCTTATCCGAGGTCGGGTCGCGGGGGCAGCAGCCTAAGCAGGGAAGCCCAGACTTCCCTCTCCCCAGCCACTTCGTCCAGCTCTTCCTGTGGGACCCCGAGGCGTTCCCAGGCCAGCCGAGAGACATAGTCTTCCCAACGTGTCCTGGGTCTTCCCCGCGGCCTCCTACCGGTCGGACGTGCCCTAAACACCTTCCTAGGGAGGCGTTCGGGTGGCATCCTAACCAGATGCCCGAACCACCTCATCTGGCTCCTCTCGATGTGGAGGAGCAGCGGCTTTACTTTGAGCTCCTTCCGGATGGCAGAGCTTCTCACCCTATCTCTAAGGGAGAGCCCCGCCACCCGGCGGAGGAAACTCATTTCGGCCGCTTGTACCCGTGATCTTGTCCTTTCGGTCATAACCCAAAGCTCATGACCATAGGTGAGGATGGGAACGTAGATCGACCGGTAAATTGAGAGCCTTGCCTTCCGGCTCAGCTCCTTCTCCACCACAACGGATCGATACAGCGTCCGCATTACTGAAGACGCCGCACCGATCCGCCTGTCGATCTCACGATCCACTCTTCCCTCACTCGTGAACAAGACTCCGAGGTACTTGAACTCCTCCACTTGGGGCAAGATCTCCTCCCCAACCCGGAGATGGCACTCCACCCTTTTCCGGGCGAGAACCATGGACTCGGACTTGGAGGTGCTGATTCTCATCCCAGTCGCTTCACACTCAGCTGCGAACCGATCCAGTGAGAGCTGAAGATCCTGGCCAGATGAAGCCATCAGGACCACATCATCTGCAAAAAGCAGAGACCTAATCCTGCAGCCACCAAACCAGATCCCCTCAACGCCTTGACTGCGCCTAGAAATTCTGTCCATAAAAGTTATGAACAGAATCGGTGACAAAGGGCAGCCTTGGCGGAGTCCAACCCTCACTGGAAACGTGTCCGACTTACTACCGGCAATGCGGACCAGGCTCTGGCACTGATCATACAGGGAGCGGACTGCCACAATCAGACAGTCCGATACCCCGTACTCTCTGAGCACTCCCCACAAGACTTCCCGAGGGACACGGTCGAATGCCTTCTCCAAGTCCACAAAACACATGTAGACTGGTTGGGCAAACTCCCATGCACCCTCAAGGACCCTGCGGAGAGTATAGAGCTGGTCCACAGTTCCACGACCAGGACGAAAACCACACTGTTCCTCCTGAATCCGAGGTTCGACTATCCGGCGTAGCCTCCTCTCCAGTACACCTGAATAGACCTTACCGGGAAGGCTGAGGAGTGTGATCCCACGATAGTTGGAACACACCCTCCGGTTCCCCTTCTTAAAGAGAGGAACCACCACCCCGGTCTGCCAATCCAGTGGCACCGCCCCCAATGTCCACGCGATGCTGCAGAGTCTTGTCAACCAAGACAGCCCCACAGCATCCAGAGCCTTAAGGAACTCCGGGCGGATCTCATCTACCCCCGGGGCCTTTCCACCGAGGAGCTTTTTAACTACCTCATCTATATATATATATATATATATATATATATATATATATATACATTTTTTTATTTATTTTTATTATATTTTTTTAATCCATCTAAGTGGGCTCCAAACTGCGGCTCGCGGGCCAGATACGGGCCGCCAGCGTCCAAAATCCGGCACACGGGTAGTACAGAGTAAAAAATAAAAAACAATTAAAATTAAAATAAAATAAAAAATACTACATTTATTATAATTATTGTAATCCATCACAGGGCTCCCCAAACTACGGCTCGCGGGTAGTCACGAGTAAAAATAGCTAAATAAATAAATGTTTAAAATAAATATGTATATTTATATATATATATATATTTTTTTTTTGTTACCATCCCAGTGGGCCCCAAACTACGGCTCGAGGGCCAGATACGGCCCGCCAGTGTCCAAAATCAGGCCCGTGGGTAGTCCCAAGTAAAAAAAAAAAATTAATCAAAAATAATTAAGATTTTTTTTTTTTAATACATAACAGAGGTCCCCAAAATACGGCCTGCGGGCCAGATACGTCCCGTCAGCATCCAAAATCTGGCCCACGGGTAGTCCCAAGTAAAAAAAAACAAAACATATATATATATATATATATATATACATATATGTATACATTTTTTAATTATCTTTTTTTCTATCTATCCCATGGGTCCCCCAAATTACGGCTCGTGGGCCATATACGTAATCTATCCTTTCTAGCCCATCCATCAATCCATTTTCTACCACTTGTTACTCTCAGGGTCTCCAAGCCGGTCAGGCAAATCATATATATATATATATATATATATATATATATATATATATATATATATATTAAAGCCAGGTCCCCGCCCAATTTTTTTTTAACCCAATTCGGCCCCCGAGTCAAAAATTTTGGGGACCCCTGATCAAGAGATTCAAGTATTGAAAGCAAAAAAATATATATAATAATTACATACTGTAGGTCATATTTTTACCATTTCTATGGTTGGGACCCTTTTGGATCTCTAAGAATTTTAGTGGATTTTTTTGTGATTGTTAAAAAAAAAGAAAAATAATGAATCAAAATCAATGTTATGAATTATTGATCTAATTAAGGCTTCAATTACTTCACATCAAATATTACACTTTGACTTTTTTTGTAGAAAATATTGCATATTTTGTGTTTTTGCCATAAAGGGGTTTTGACAAAAAGAGCATAAAACATCAAAAACATGTTAAGTCTATATCGACAGTTAGACCTAAAGTTGATCTCGATATTTAATCGTTGACTAATGACAATTTAAAAAAATATGTTATTTTTAACATTTTTATGACTGAGGCCCTTTTGGGTCCCGGGGACCAAACCACAATTGCGACACATGCGCGTGTCTCTTCCAGCCCTCGACGCCCCCAAAGACCTGAGGGTTGCAGAGGTGACCGAGACCAGCATGGTTCTGGAGTGGAGGCGTCCCCTGGCCAAGCTGGACTCATACAGGCTGGTCTACGTTTCGGCGGAGGGCCAGAGAGCAGAGGAGGTGCTGGCAGGAGCGTCAGAGTCTCACACGCTGCGAGGCCTGACGGCCGGCACGCTCTACCGCGTAACGCTCAGCGCCGAGAGGGGCCGCCGGACCAGTGCACCCGCCACCATCTCAGCACCCACCGGTGAGTCTAGCTCGGTGCTAATTCACAGTGGATATGCCATATATATGCTACTGATTAGCATTAGCTATTTTACATGGCAATTTCAACACCTCCGAATGTGTTAATGAAAACTACGACTAAGATGTACGTTCAAATCAAACATAAGTACAATACTAACAGTATTCAAAATGCGCTAGCTCGATGCTAATTTACATTGGATGTGCCATATACATGCTACTGATTAGCATTAGCCCTTTTACATGGCGATTTGAATGCCTCCAAAATGTGTTAATGAAAACTTCGACTAAGATGTGCGTTAAAATCAAACATATGTACAATACTAACAGTATTCAAAATGTGCTAGCTCGATGCTAATTTCCACTGGATATAATAAATAAATAAATCAATGGGTTATACTTGTATAGCGCTTTTCTACCTTCAAGGTACTCAAAGCGCTTTGACAGTATTTCCACATTCACCCATTCACACACACATTCACACACTGATGGCGGGAGCTGCCATGCAAGGCACTAACCAGCAGCCATCAGGAGCAAGGGGTGAAGTGTCTTGCCCAAGGACACAACGGATGTGACTAGGATGGTAGAAGGTGGGGATTGAACCCCAGTAACCCTCCAATTGCTGGCACGGCCACTCTACCAACTTCGCCACGCCGATATGCCATATACATGCTACTGATTAGCATTAGCCATTTTTCATGGCGATTTAAATGCCTCCAAAATGTGTTAATGAAAACTACGACTAAGAAGAGCGTTAAAATCAAACATAAGTACAATACTGAAAGTATTCAAAATGCGCTAGCTCGATGCTAATTTACATTGGGTATGCCATATACATGCTACTGATTAGCATTAGCTATTTTACATGGCAATTTCAACACCTCCGAATGTGTTAATGAAAACTACGATTAAGAAGAGCGCTAAAATCAAACATAAGTACAATACTAACCATATTCAAAATGGGCTAACTCAGTACTAATTCATATTGGATATGCCATATACATGCTACTGATTAGAATTAGCTATTTTACACGGCGATTTCAACACTTCCAAATGTGTTAATGAAAACTACGACTGAGATGTACGTTAAAATCAAACATAAGTAAAATACTAACAGTATTTAAAATGAGCTAGCTTGATGCTAATTTACAGTGGATATGCCATAAACATGCTACTGATTAGCATTAGCTATTTTACACGGCGATTTCAACACCTCCGAATGTGTTAATGAAAAATACTACCACTAAAATCAAACAGCTACTATGTAATAAGTACAATACTTACAGTGTTCAGAATGCGCTAGCTCGATGCTAATTTACATTGGATATGCCATATACATGCTACTGATTAGCATTAACTATTTTACACAGCAATTTCAACACCTCCAAATGTCTTAATGAAAACTACGACTAAGATGTACATTAAAATCAAACAGCTACTGTGTAATAAGTACAATGCTTACAGTATTCAAAATGCGCTAGCTGGATGCTAATTCACATTGGATATTTTATATACATGCTACTAATTAGCATTAGCAATTTTACACTGTGATTTCAACACCTCCAAATGTGTTGATGAAAACTACGACTAAGATGTACACTAAAATCAAACATAAGTACAATACTAACAGTATTCAAAATGCGCTAGCTCGATGCTAATTTACATTGGATATGCCATTTTCATGCTACTGATGAGCATTAGCTATTTTACACGGCGATTTCAACCCCTCCAAATGTGTTATTGAAAACTACGACTAAGATGTGCGTTAAAATCAAACATAAGTACAATACTAACAGTATTTAAAATGTGCTAGCTTTAACTGTTAGCATGCTAACGTTAACATTCTATCATATTAAAATTGGCATGGCAACTTTTTAGCTAATTTTACAGCCGAATACCTACCACATAAGTTGGTACTTGATACATGTTAACAGTTAGCATGCTCACGTTAGCATTCTAGCATTAACATGGTAACTTTAATAGCCGGTTTTACAGCCGAATACCTCAGACTTCTATAACTCGGTACTTGATATATGTTAACTGTTGGTATGCTAACTTTTTTTTTTTAGCTAATTTTACATGGTACGCTTCCTAGTCAAATTACTTAATACTTGACACATGCTAACTGTTAGCATGCTAACTGTTAGCATGCTAATGTTAACATTCTATCATACTACTTCCATTGCCTGCATTGTTAGCCCCCTCTTACTAGCCGTATTTTACGAGTTGGAACAACATAAAAAACGTGTGTTCTTGTTCCCCAACTGAGTCTCTTCCTCTGCCTGGGGCTCATGTTTTTATTCCCCCCGATTCCCGTAATTCTGCGTTTGTGAGCCAAAGGAAATCAGCGAGTACTTTGGTAAAAGTGAAAAATGCAAATGGCCGCCGAGCACGGCGTGGGGGATGCATTCATGTGCTAATTGTTGTGTGGCGTTTGACCACCATGAACCGTGGCTGCGGCAGATAAAAGACCCCATGCTGGTTCTCCGCCTTAAGACCGTGTCTCCTAATCCCGGGCCGGTCTTTATCGTCCTCAGACATGAACGCACTTTGGACTGGTTGGAGACCATCTTTACACACACAAAAAATTGAATATGCAAATTAGGGAGAAATTGTGAATGCTGGAATGTGCAAACTGAATTTAAATGCTAACGTTAGCATGCTAGCAGTTACAATGTGTCAAGTACCAGGTCCTTTGACTAGGAAGGGTACCATGTAAAGTTAGCATACTAACAGTTGACATGTATCAAGTATCGAGTTATATGAGTCTGAGGTATTCGGCTGTAAAACCGACTATTAAAGTTACCATGCTAATGCTAGAATGCTAACGTAAGCATGCTAACAGTTAACATGTATCAAGTACCACATTATGTGATAGGTATTCGGCTGTAAAATAAGCTAAAAAGTTACCATGATAATCTTAGGATGATAGAAAATTAACGTTAGCATGCTAACAGTTAGCATGTGTCAAATACCAAGTCATTTGACTAGGAAGTGTACCATGTAAAATTAGCTAAAAAATAAATACAAGTTAGCATACTAACAGTTAAAATGTATCAAGTACCGAGTTATATGAGTCTGAGGAAATTGGCTGTAAAACCAACTATTAAAGTTATCATGTTAATGCTAAAATGCTAACTTGAGCATGCTAACAGTTAACATGTATGAAGTACTAACTTATGTGATTGGTATTCGGCTGTAAAATTCGCAAAAAAGTTGCAATGCTAATCTTAGTATGATAGAATGTTAATGTCAGCATGCTAACAGTTAGCATGTGTCAAATACCAAATCATTTGACTAGGAAGCGTACCATGTAAAATTAGCTAAAAAATAAATAAAAGTTAGCATACTAACAGTTAAAATGTATCAAGTACCGAGTTATATGAGTCTGAGGAAATTGGCTGTAAAACCAACTATTAAAGTTATCATGTTAATGCTAAAATGCTAACTTGAGCATGCTAACAGTTAACATGTATAAAGTACTAACTTATGTGATTGGTATTCGGCTGTAAAATTCGCAAAAAAGTTGCAATGCTAATCTTAGTATGATAGAATGTTAACGTTAACATGCTAACAGTTAGCATGTGTCAAATACCAAGTCATTTGACTAGGAAGCGTACCATGTAAAATTAGCTAAAAAATAAATAAAAGTTAGCATACTAACAGTTAAAATGTATCAAGTACCGAGTTATATGAGTCTGAGGAAATTGGCTGTAAAACCAACTATTAAAGTTATCATGTTAATGCTAAAATGCTAACTGGAGCATGCTAACAGTTAACATGTATAAAGTACTAAATTATGTGATTGGTATTCGGCTGTAAAATTCGCAAAAAAGTTGCAATGCTAATCTTAGTATGATAGAATGTTAACGTTAGCATGCTAACAGTTAGCATGTGTCAAATACCAAGTCATTTGACTAGGAAGCGTACCATGTAAAATTAGCTAAAAAAATAAAAATAAAAAATAAAAAAGTTAGCATACTAACAGTTAACATGTATCAAGTACTGAGTTATATGAGTCTGAGGTATTCGGCTGTAAAATTGGCTATTAAAGTTACCATGCTAATGCTAGAATGCTAACGTGAGCATGCTAACAGTTAACATGTATCAAGTACCAACGTATATGATAGGTATTCGGCTGTAAAATAAGCTAAAAAGTTACCATGCTAATCTTAGTATGATAGAATGTTAACATTAGCATGCTAACAGTTAGCATGTGTCAAATACCAAGTCATTTGACTAGGAAGCGTACCATGTAAAATTAGCTAAAAAATAAAAAATAAAAAATAAAAAGTTAGCATACTAACAGTTAACATGTATCAAGTACTGAGTTATATGAGTCTGAGGTATTCGGCTGTAAAACTGGCTATTAGAGTTACCATGCTAATGCTAGAATGCTAACGTGAACATGCTAACAGTTAACATGTATCAATTACCAACTTATATGATAGGTATTCGGCTGTAAAATAAGCTAAAGAGTTACCATGCTAATCTTAGGATGATAGAATGTTAATGTTAGCATGCTAACAGTTAGCATGTGTCAAGTACCAAGCCATTTGACTAGGAAGCATACCATGTAAAATTAGCTAAAAAAAAAAAGAGTTAGCACACTAACAGTTGACATGTATCAAGTACCGAGTTATATGAGTCTGAGGTATTCGGCTGTAAAAACTGGCTATTAAATATGAATATGCCAATAGTATGAATACGCTAATAATATGAATACGCAAATAATACGAATATGCCAATATCAATACGTTAATAGGATTAAATGTTTTAATATTAATACGCTAATAACACGAATATGCTAATAATATGAATATGCTAATTCTAGTAATACACTGATAATATGAATATGCTACTAACATGAAAATGATCATATTAATTCTCTAATATAAATATGCTAATATGGTGAATATGCTAATATGCATATGCTTATCATATGAATACGCTAATAATATGAATACGCTAATATTATGAATGTGCTTATATTATAAATACGCTAGTAATATCCATCCATCCACTTTCTACCGCTTGTCCCTCTCGGGGTCGCGGGGGGTGCTGGAGCCTACAATATGAATAGGCTAATATTGTGAATACGCTGATAATGTGAATACGCTAATATTATTTATACGCTTATAATATGAAAACGCTAATAATAGGAATACGCTAATAGAATGAATATGCTAATAATATTAATATGCTAATAATATTAATATGCTAATTGTATGCATAGTAATAATATTAATATGCAAATAACATGAATACGTTAATGCCATGAATACGCTAATATTATGAATATGCTATACATATGAATACCCTAATGATATGAATACGTTATTATGTATATGTTAATATTATTAATAAGCCTAGAATATGAATATGCTAATCATATAAATATGTTAATACATTAATATGATAATATGAATATGCTCATATGAATACACTAATAACATGAATATGCTTATAATATGAATATGCTAATAATGTTACTATGCCAATAATATGAATACGCTAATAATATGAATATGCTTACATTAATATGCTAATATTATTAATATGCCAATACAATGAACATGCTAATATAAATATGCAAACATTATTGATACGCTAATAATATGAATACACTAATTATATGAACATGCTAATAATATGAATATGCTATTAATATGAATATGCTAATATTATTAATTCACTAATAATATGAATATGCTAATATGAATACGCTAATAACATGATTACGCTGAAATTGTGAATACGCTAATAACATGAATATGCTAATAATATGAATATGCTAATGAACGGAATACCCTAATTATATGAATACGCTAATAATATGAATATTCTAATGTTATTAAATACGCTTGTAATATGAATATGTTAATAATATCACTATGCCAATAATGAATATGCTAATATTATGAATATGAGGGAGGGCTAAATGTTGACTTGTGTCGAGAAAATGGCAGAAAAACCTTCACTCGTCTGGTTTTTCCAACCAGACCAGAGGTTTTTTTTGTCCTTTTGAAAGCAAAATGAAAGTGAAATAGCAATCTTAGCCGGATGTTGTCCAAGGTTTTGCTCCTACATTCAAAACGCGTATCTCCGGTTCTGAGACATTTGATGAAGGTGTCAAATGTTTCTGACCACCAGAGGAGCAGAAGCCCCAGGTGAGCAATGTCACCATCAGCGAGGTTTCTTGGGACACCTTCCTGCTGTCCTGGTCCACGGACCAGGCAAGGTCGGCGGGGGCCTTCCAGGCATACCTGGTCCAGGTCACGGACGCCGAAACCGGCGCCGAGTCGCAGAATCTAACCCTCGGCGCCGACGCTCGCAGCGTGGTCATCTCCGGCCTCAGTCCCACCACCTGGTACAGGGCACACCTGTACGGAGTGTTCAGGGGCCAGGTCTTAGGGCCCGTCTTGGCAGACACCATCACAGGTACCCACGCCGTCAACTCTGGGGCCTCACCCTTTCCTTTTCTTACTTTGTCTCTTGCTGCTACGCAAGGTGGAAGTCACAACACGTGTGAACCTTTGATAACTGAGATGCTATTTTTCAAATAGGAGTTGTTGAGATGCAAATGAACCCCTTTTTTGGCGCCATGACTAGGGAAGGTTGTTTGGATTGGCTCGTATAGGTAAATGCTGTGCTGTGGACACTGTCAACCCAAATTCATGGTCGTTACCTGCAATGTCATCAAAATTGATACAAAGATAATTGTAGAGTTGCTCAGTTTGTTGCATTATTATTTTGTTGTATTGAATTATTCCATTTATAAGTGTGGAGACTGTTTTGCATGTTTCCCATCATGCATTGCAAATTGTTTAAGAACAACATTTCTCAACGAGCTACTGCAAAGAATTTAGGGATTTCACCATCCACAGTCTGTAATATCATCAAAAGGTTCAGAGAATCTGGAGAAATCACTGCACGTAAGCGGCAAGGCTGAATGCCCGTGACCTTCGATCCCTCAGGCGGTACTGTATCAAAAAGCGACATCAGTGTGTAAAGGATATCACCACATGGGCTCAGGAACACTTCAGAAAACCACTGTCAGTAACTACAGTTGGTCGCTACATCTGTAAGTGCAAGTTAAAACTGTACTATGCAAAGCGAAAGCCATTTCTCAACAACACCCAGAAACGCCGCCGGCTTCGCTAGGCCCAAGCTCATCTAAGATGGACTGATGCAAAGTGGAAAAGTGTTCTGTGATCTGACGAGTCCACATTTCAAATTGTTTTTGGAAACTGTGGACGTCGTGTCCTCCGGACCAAAGAGGAAAAGAACCATCCGGACTGTTCTAGGCGCAAAGGTAAAAAAAAAACAGCATCTGTGATGGTATGGGGGTGTATTAGTGCCCATGGTATGGATAACTTACACATCTGTGAAGGCACCATTAATGCTGAAAGGTACATACAGGTTTTGGAGCAACATATGTTGCCATCCAAGTAACGTTATCATGGACGCCCCTGCTTATTTCAGCAAGACAATGCCAAGCCACGTGTTACAACAGCGTGGCTTCATAGTAAAAGAGTGCGGGTACTAGACTGGCCTGCCTGTAGTCCAGACCTGTCTCCCATTGAAAATGTGTGGCGCAATATAAAGCCTAAAATACCACAACGGAGACCCCCGGACTGTTGAACAACTTAAGCTGTACATCAAGCAAGAATGGGAAATAATTCCACCTGAAAAGCTTCAAAAATGTGTCTCCTCAGTTCCCAAACGTTTACTGAGTGTTGTTAAAAGGAAAAGCCATGTAACACAGTGGTAAAAATGCCCCTTTGCCAACTTCTTTGCAATGTGTTGCTGGCATTAAATTCTAAGTTAATGATTATTTGCAAAAAAAAATTAAGTTTCTCAGTTGGAACATTAAATATCTTGTCTTTGCAGTCTATTCAATTGAATATAAGTTGAAAAGGATTAGCAAATCATTGTAAACTGTTTTTATTTACCATTTACACAACGTGCCAACTTCACTGGTTTTGGGGTATGTACAGTATATATACACATTACAGTGTCTCCAGTGTGTGTATTTTTATATATACAGTATATATACACATTAGTGTCTGCAGCGTGTTTATTTTTATATATATATATACGGTATATATACACATTAGTGTCTTCAGAGTGTGTATTTTATACATATACAGTATATATATACACATTAGTGTTTTCAGAGTGTGTATTTTTATATATACAGTATATATACACATTAGTGTCTTTAGCGTGTGTATTTTTATATATAAAATATATATACACATTAGTGTCTTCAGAATGTGTATTTTATATATATATATATATATACAGTATATATATGTATATACATATTTATATATATATATATATATATATATATATATATATATATATATATACACACATTATAGTGTTTTCAGAGTGTGTATTTTTATATATACAGTATATACACACACAATTATAGTGTCTTCAGAGTGTATATATATATATATATATATATATATATATATATATATATATATGTATATATATACACACACACACACTATTATAGTGTCTTTATAGTGTGTATTTTTATATATACAGTATATATACACACAGTGTTTTCAAAATGTGTGTTTTTATAAATACAGTGTGTGTGTATATATATATATATATATATATATATATATATATATATATATATATATATATATATATATATATTTACACACACATATATATATATATATATATATATTTACACACACACACATATATATATATATTTATACTGTATATACACATTACATTACGATAGCATGTACAAATATGCATGAAACTCCTACAGACATCCCACATGGGACGGTTTAGTAAGTAAGAAATATTTCAGTTATATTGTAAAACTTACAAACGTTGCTTCGAGTGATGAATGAAGAATCCATATGAGTAAAAACGCTATGGATGAATTGCAGACAAAACGGGATCTACTTCCTGATGAAGGCACAAAACGGAAAGTACATTTTCAACCGGCAGCACCTGCAGTGAGCGAACTCGTCCTAAAGTAACACACCTTTTAAGTGTCTCTGTCGGTGTTGAAAACTATTTGTTGAATACAAAACATTAATGCCGTTAGCAAAGAAAAATCTATAAATTGGCCGCACCGTTTTATAAGCCGCAGGGTTCAAAGAAGCGGTTTATAGTGCCAAAAGTGAGGTACTTTCATTTTTGAAAGTATTCTAGCAGAAACGTGTGTGACATTGCTGCATCACGCTGAAGTCAAGGTAGCATCAATATTTACCAGGAATACCTTTGCACTGGCTGCCGGTACAAGTCCAGGCAACAACAACAGCTGGTCTGTGAAATGTGCAGGCGGAGAAGCATTTACTGTTGGTTGAAATCAGGTACAACAGGTGTGCCGCTGTCCAAGCACTGTTATTATCAGCCATCAGAAGGTTCTGAATAACCACCATTGTTCCCAGTAAGTGGTCTGCAAACAATGACTAAAAGTAATTAGACGGTTCAAGAGAGCCTTGGAGAATCCAACCCACTTCAAGTCAGCTGATCAGTGATCTTTATTCAGCGTTTCATAGACGAGGATCGGTCAAGTGAGAGAAAAATGGGAGAAGTGAGGGAAATTGAGGAGAAACCCCCACCCCGCCCCCCGGTTGCTTTTGTTATTTGTGAGAGACTTCTCGTCTGTATGCACCCCGAGTCCCACGGAGGCTTCATTCTCAGGCTGCCATCACCCTCCGGCTGGTGCCGCTTGCGTGCCAGAGGCTTCGGAAAATGGCAGACGCTCAACGCGTCTATTGTCTGCATGCTAATGCCTCCTCAGACCCTTTCTCTCCCACCTTTCCGCCAAGGAGCGCTACTCGCGCCGTAAAACCTTACGAGCGTGGACGGCACGCACCGGCTAACTTCGGCCGTGGCCAGTAGAGCGGGAGAAGGACGTTACAAGGAAGATTAGGTTCTCCTAACTTCGGCCGTGGCCAATGGAGCGGGAGAAGGACGTTACAAGGAATATTAAGTCCACCTAAGTTCGGCCATGGCCAGTGGAGCGGGAGAAGGACGTTACAAGGAAAATTAAGTCCACCTAACTTTGGCCGTGGCCAGTGGAGCGAGAGAAATACGTTACAAGGAAGATTAAGTCCTCTAACTTCGGCCGTGGCCAGTGGAGCGGGAGAAAGACGTTACAAGGAAGATTAAGTCCTCCTAACTTCGGCCGTGGCCAATGGAGCGGGAGAAGGACGTTACAAGGAAGATTAGGTTCTCCTAACTTCGGCCGTGGCCAATGGGGCAGGAGAAGGACGTTACAAGGAATATTAAGTCCACCTAAGTTCGGCCATGGCCAGTGGAGCGGGAGAAAGACGTTACAAGGAAGATTAAGTCCTCCTAACTTCGGCCGTGGCCAATGGAGCGGGAGAAGGACGTTACAAGGAAGATTAGGTTCTCCTAACTTCGGCCGTGGCCAATGGGGCGGGAGAAGGACGTTACAAGGAATATTAAGTCCACCTAAGTTCGGCCATGGCCAGTGGAGCGGGAGAAGGACGTTACAAGGAAAATTAAGTCCACCTAACTTTGGCCGTGGCCAGTGGAGCGGGAGAAAGACGTTACAAGGAAGATTGAGTCCTGCTAACTTCGGCCGTAGCCAGTGGATCAGGAGAAGGACGTTACAAGGAAGATTAAGTCCTCCTAACTTCGGCCGTGGCCAGTGGAGCGGGAGAAATACGTCACAAGGAAGATTAAGTCCTCCTAACTTCGGCCGTGGCCAGTGGAACGGGAGAAAGACGTTACAAGGAATATTAAGTCCTCCTAACTTCAGCCGTGGCCAGTGGAGCAGGAGAAGCACGTTACAAGGAAGATTAAGTCCTTCTAACTTTGGCCGTGACCAGTGGAGCGGGAGAAAGACGTTACAAGGAAGATTAAGTCCTCCTAACTTCGGCCGTGGCCAGTGGAGCAGGAGAAGGACGTTACAAGGAAGATTAAGTCCTCTTAACTTCGGCCGTGGCCAGTGGAGCGGGAGAAAGACGTTACAAGGAAGATTAAGTCCTCCCGACTGAGGACGGGGGACACTTTGATTAGCCCGATCCTTTGACGTCACGGATGAACACGGAGCGCCCCTGTAAAGTTGTCAGGCCTCGTCTCAGCAGGTTAGGAAGAACCTCCTCCAACTAACAAGCTTGCTTTTGTGAGCGGGGCCGGGGTCACGGGGGTGTGCGCGGATACAGAGTGGAAATAGCGGCGAGACGGTGAAATCGGTAGCAAGCTCGCGCTTGTAAGCTGATGGATGTGACCCTCCCTCTCCTGCATCGACCAGTTGAAAGCGCTAATGAAGACTGACAGCTCCCTGGGATTTGTCGGCGCCGCTTCTCATTTACGCCGCTTCTTCTCACAACAAACGCTTCATGCGGGCAGGGGGGCGGCGTCCGAGGGTTTGAGGCGAGTTCAAGAACCCCTCACATTTGGTAGTGTTTTAATGAGGCTTTATTCCAGGCTTCTCTGCAGACTGCTTTAAAGCTCTGCTCGCTTCTTGTGTGCTGCCGGAAGTTTCTCAAGCTAATTAGCTGTGTTTCCACCACTCCTCTTGTCCTATCGACCGCGTGGACCCACTGCTCATCCACCAGCTTGTCTGCATTTGTGTCCTGTTTTGTCCCCGGTGGATTGTTCATACCAGGATTCTTTCCTTTAGGAGGGCAGAGTCCACCCAGATTTTTCAGTTCTAAGACTGTCTACAACAGGGGTGTCAAACTCATTTTAGCTCTTGGAAGAACATCTACTCCCACGTGGGCCGGACTGGTCAAATCATGGCAGTAAAACTTACAATTAAAGACAACTTCAGTTCTTTTCTTTGTCTTACTTTGGCCACATTCTGAAAATGTAAACATTACAAATAATCCTATTGGTGCAATTTCAAAAACATCATGAAGAACACAATGAACTTAGATTTTGTCTCAGTGAATGTCTCAAAGAGCCATTAAACTTTTAGCACTTCCTGTTTAGGATTCTAACGTGTGCAGTTCACCATTAAAAAGGTTTGGCAACCGAGTGTTTCCTCACACCACCGCATTGGTGACGTCCGCAACTGCCACGACGCAATCATTTATCATCATTCAAATATTACAATTTTAATATAAACAAAACAATTGTCAAAATGACACCATAGCCGAATTAAAGGTAACATAAGTACAACTTAACTGATGTGAACATGGTAGATCTAAGTATAATAAAATAGAACAAACAACAAATGTAGAAACACACATATTTACCATGGAGTTCAGGGTGCGCATCGTGCATTCAACCAATTGAAATACCGGTATTTTTTTTTTTTTAGAAGTGGCTAGCAGCTAACGTCCACGCAGTGCTTTAGCTACCTCTAAATCCCTAATTCTGGCCTCCATGGCGACAAACAAAGTACGTTTCTTACAAGTATCATCCCTGTGGGACAAACATGCTTCACTACACACCGTAGGGGGATACAATAGCTAACTGCTAACAGCAAGCTGGCGCTCCTCAATGTAAACAAAAGGGTGGATCTACACAAGTATGGACTGTAACGATACCAAGTACAATAGCCGTACGTAGTCACTATTACAATGTTTACATCTACATATTGACAACAAACTGTATTTTGGTAGCTTGCGTGCGCAGGCAGGATAGAGCAGCACTTTCATTGTAAAGAAAGGAACTGGACTTTTGACAGCAGGTAAAGCGCCAGAGTCTGTTGAAGTGTTTCTGGCGTTCCTGCCGGTCGTTTTTTTTCTTCTTCATACCGAGTTTGCAGAAGCCGGCGTCAGCTCACAAGATCCTCGGGTACCGTGCATGTCAATCAAGTGTGGGAGTGACGTGATTGTGTAGAGCGATGATTGCTATTTTTTTTGCTAAATACATCATATAAGTACTCAATTAGCATGTGAGGTGGGTGTGCAGTTAAGCAAGAGGTGTTTTGACTAGAGACCTGTCAGCGAATGCTATCTTGTTTCTGGATTATTATATTACTTCAATTTTTCACTTGAGTGGATTAATATTGGCCTGTGGATTACTGGATCGCTTAATACTGGACTTTGAGGGTCTTTTGAGGAAGAAATATTGTTGGGCTACAAACTTTTCTTTGGTGTTGCTTCCTTATTTGTGATTACTCCACATCCTCATGCTGGGCGATTAATATCTCCATTTTTGACATTGTTTTTAACCTGCCAGTTGTATAGTGTCTGTACTAAAAACTAAATAAACCAGGGATTAGTTCAGCGTTTTATTCACATTCTAAGTGGATAAAAAGAGTACATTAAATAAGAAAAAGTAAGATACATTTGAGTGTACATGTTTGCAAGTAAAAGAAAGATGCATCAGTTATTATTTTAACACTGGTGCTCCAACTACAGTTTTAGAACAACTGGCTGCGGTCGTAGCAGCTGTTTTTCACACAGCTCAAAATTATGAGATAAAAAGTCAAAAATATGAGTTTAAAAATCCGAATTATTAGATAAAAATGAGAATAATGAGATAAAAAATGAGATTTATGACATAAAAAGTTTAAATTATGAGATAAAAAAACAGATGAAATGATAGCATTATGAGATAAAAAGTCAAAATTATAAAAACAAAATCGAAATTATGAGATAAAAAGTTGAATTGATGAGATAAAAAAGTCATAATTACTGTATTCAATAAAATGTCAGCATTATGGGAATAAAAAAGCAAAATTATGAGATAGTCAAAATCACGAGCTACAAAGTCAATAATATGAGATAAAAAGTCAAAAATATGAAATTATAAATCAGAATTGAAATAAAAATGAGAATTGAGATAAAATATTAGATTTATTACATAAATAGTTGAAATTATGAGATAAAAAACTAAATTAAATGATAGCATTATGAGATAAAAAGTCAAAAGTATCAAATCAAAGTTGAAATGATGACATAAAAAGTTTAATTTTTGAGATTAAAAAAAGTCATAATTATTTATTAAAATGTCAGCATTATGAGATCAAAAAGTCAAAATTATGAGATAAAAAGTCAAAAATATGAGATAAAGTCAAAATATGACATAAAAAGTCAGAAATATGAGATTATGATATTAGACATGAGATGATTATGAGATAAAAATTTGAATTATGAGATAAAAAAAATCTGATTTATCACAAAAAAAATTGAAATTATGAGATTAAAAACGAGATGAAATGATAGCATTAAGAGATAAAAAGTCAAAATTATAAAATCGAAGTTGAAATCATGAGATAAAAAGTTTAATTTATGAGATAAAAAAGTCAAAATTATTAAATAAAGTCAAAATTTTGAGAGTCAAAATTGTGAGATAAAAATTTAGACATGAGATTTAAAAAAAAGTCGAAATAGATATTAAAAAAAAAAAATCTTAAGTATGAGATAAAACAATCATGATTATGAGATAAAAAGTCAGAATTTGGATAAAAAGTTGAAATTATGAGGAAATAAAGGTCATAATTATGAGATTTGAAAAATCCAAATTATGAGATAAAAAAGCTGAAATTATGAGATAAATCTAAAGTGTGGGATAAAAAGTCAGCATTATGAGAAAAAAAAGAAGAAGTCATAGTTATGAGATAAAAGTCCAAATTACATAAAAAATAAAAATGATGAGATAAAAAGTAAAAATGATGAGTTAAAAAGTAAAAATTGTGAGTTAAAAAGTAAAAATTATGAGTTGAAAAGTAAAAATGATGAGTTAAAAAGTATAAATGATGAGATAAAAAGTAAAAATTATGAGATAAAAATAAAAATGATGAGTTAAAAAGTACAAGTTATGAGATAAAAAGTAAAAATTATGAGATAAAAAGTAAAAATGATGAGTTAAAAAGTTAACAAGTACACGTCCTTGAAGGTGTAAAAGAGTCACTTGTTCATTACAACCAACACCAAGTTTGGGCTAAAAACATCCTGGATCACTAGCCCAAAACGAAATACCGGCCCTTGTTCCCGTGGCCCATAGTCTCGCTGAGTGCTGTGGAAAAGGGTCTGTGTATGTGGACTAACCCTACCAGGAAGTGTGTGTCTGAGTCACATGACAACCAGGAAGTGTGTGTCTGAGTCACATGACAACCAGGAAGTGTGTGTCTGAGTCACATGACCACCAGGAAGTGTGAGTCTGCGTCACATGACCACCAGGAAGTGTGTGTCTGAGTCACATGACCGCCAATGACTAGACTTAAACCCAATGAAGGTGGTGTTGTGTGTTATTTCAACCCTGGTGCTCCAACTATAGTTTGAGAAGAACTGACCAATGAAGATGCTTCATGGTCCACAACTGCGGTCGTAGCACACAGCTTTATGGTGACGAGTAGTTGTCATATTTAAAAAAAAAAAAAAAAACATATCAAAAGACACGTAGAAGTCATTTGGGAAATGTTGGGCTCTGTATTTTGGAGTTAGTTTGGTAGTTTGGTAGTCAGGCAGAGAAATGGCTCCAGAATGGTGCACGGTGCAGGGCTGGCACGGCTCCAAGAAGGAGGGGCCAGTGCACGGTGAAAAGGATTTCTTCTCAATGACAGCATCTCAGTCACGTTAGGACAATTTTCGGGTCTTTCCGCATTTAGATTCTGTTCTTAGAGAACATCTTGAACTTAAATCTAGGATTTTGTTTACTTGCCAGTACCCGGAAGTGAATCGGTAGAAGGTCGACTCCAGTTGGCTGTTCTGCTGTGTCTTTTTTTAATGCTGTGCAGCAGGCACCTGAATGAAAGTGACAGCGGGCGGGTGTAATAATTATAAAAAAGTGCCAATGGCAGAATCATTAGTCTAGAATTTTCACGCTCCACTTGGACCGACCCAATTAGAAACTGGTACTTAAAAATATCCCAGAACCCGCTGGTGGACACTAGCGGTGAGGGATGCCGTCAAGCTGAAGAAGGGGTCCTATCGAGTCCTTCTGGCTCGTGGGATTCTGGAGGCAGAGGACAGGTACCGACAGGCCAAGCGGTGTGCGGCTTCGGCGGTCGGCAAAAACTCGGACTTTGGAGGAGTTTGGGTAAGCCATGAAAACGACTTCCAGGCGGCTTTAAAGCAATTCTGGACCATCATCCGCCGCCTCAGGAGGGGGAAGCAGTGCACTGTCAACAGGGCCCCGAGGGTGGATGAGATCCACCCAGAGTTCCTTAAGTCTCTGGATGCTGTGGGGCTGTTTTGGTTGACAAGACTCTGCAAAATTGCGTGGATATCAGGGTCAGTGCCTCTGGATTGGCAGACAGGGTGGTGGTTGCTCTCATTAAAAGGAGGAACCGGAGGGTGAGTTCCAACTATCGTGGGATCACACTCCTCAGCCTTCCCGGTAACGTTCATTCAGGTGTACTGGAGAGGAGACTACACCTGATCTGGTTGGGTGGTTGCAGGATTAGGTCTCTACTTTTTGCAGATGATGCGGTCCTGATGGCTTCATCTGGCCAGGATCTTCAGCTCTCGGTGGATCGGTTTGCAGCCGAGTGTAAAGCGACTGGGATGAAAATCAGCATCTTTCAGTCCGAGTCCATGGTTCTCACCCGGAAAAGGGTGGAGTGCCATCTCCGGGTTGGGGCGGATATCTTGTCCCAAGTGGAGGAGTTCAAGTACCACAAGTCTTGTTCACGAGTGAGGGGAGAGTGGATCGTGAAATCGACAGGCAGTGTCAGCAGTGATGCGGACCCTGTATCGGTCCGTCTTGGTGAAGAAGAAGCTGAGCCGGAAGGCAAAGCTCTCAATTTACCGGTCAATCTACGTTCCTATCCTAACCTATGGTCATGAGATTTGGGTTGGGACCTATAGGACAAGATCCCGGGTACAAGCGGCCAAAATTAGTTTCCTCCGTCGGGCGGCGGGGCTCTCCCTTAGAGATAGGGTGAGAAGTTCTGTCATTTAAGAGGAGCTCAGAGTAAAGCCGCTGCTCTTCCAGATTGAGAAGAGCCAGATGAGGTGGTTCCGGCATCTGGTCAGGACGCCTAGCTGGGGAAGTGTTTTTGGCACGTCCAACTGGCAT
The DNA here is from genome assembly GCF_033978685.3 of Nerophis lumbriciformis. NCBI lineage: Eukaryota > Metazoa > Chordata > Actinopteri > Syngnathiformes > Syngnathidae > Nerophis > Nerophis lumbriciformis. The sequence goes on along the minus strand of NC_084567.2, from coordinate 14,780,536 downwards.
GAGGCCACGAGGAAGACCCAGGACACATTGGGGGGGGTATGTCTCCCAGCTGACCTAGGAACGCCTCGGGATCCCCCAGGAAGAGCTGGACGAAGTAACCGGGGAGAGGGCAGTCTGGGCTTCTTTGCTTAGACTGCTGCCCCCGCGACCCAACCTGGGATAAGCTGAAGAAGATGGATGGATGGATACCTAAAAATACTGGTACTCGGTATACATTCCTAGTTGTAACACACTTCCATATATTATTAATACTGTACAAAAAGGTAGAGACGGTCATGTTTGTAGGACCAGAAGTGATGTGTAGAACAAGATTGTAGGAACTACTAGCATAGCGCTAACACATCAAACAATGTGTGCAAGCAGCTCCTTTTTTCTTTCTTCTTTGCTTTTCCATGGGACTTTTCGTGTCGTAAATGTCTGTGCTGACTAAAAACTCTTCCGGTGACATCCTTCCGTGTCACCGCTCTCTCTTCCTACCGCGTTCCTCCAAAGTCCAAGAAGAAGGACCACACTGACTCTCCCTTGTCACCCAGAGACTGAACCGGAGGTGCAGGCTCTCCTGGTGTCCGACGTCACGGCCCACAGCGTTAGGTTGGCCTGGACGGCCGACGATGACGCCTTCGACACCTTTGTCGTAATGCTGAGTCAGGCGGGGGAGGGGCCGCGGCCACCGCGAGAGCTGGTGCTGGCCGGCGAAGAGAGAAAGGTGCACGTGGCGGACCTCAGCGAGGACACGCAGTACTCGATTGAAATCTTTGGACTCACTTTGGGAAGGAGCTCCAAGTCGGTAATGGAGGTGGTGAGAACAGGTACTCGGTGAAAAGGCGCCAACACCGAATCCAACATGAGATGGTGTTTTTCCTTCTTCTTGTCAGCGTGCTCAGTGGTGTCCTCTTCTGGTCTTTCTCACAAGCATGGACTGGTGCCGGGTCATACCACTCCTCTATTGGTGCTCCTTTTCATAGGAGCCCGTTTCCACCACCACCACTATATATACATATACATATATATATATACATATATATATATATATATATATATATATATATATATATACACACACATGTGAATATATATGTATAGCATATATATATATACAAACACAAATTAATAAATAAATTATGAGATAAAAAGTCAGAAATATTGGGTTAAAAATCTGAATTGTGAGATAAAATTTTTTAATTATGACATAAAATATCAAAATCATGAGACAAAAAGTTGAAATTATGAGATAAAAAGTCAAAAATGAGATAAAAAAATGGAATTATGATTAAAAAAATCTAAATTATGAGATTAAAATATATATATATATATATATATATATATATGATTATAAATAAATGATAAATGGGTTATACTTGTATCGCGCTTTTCTACCTTCAAGGTACTCAAAGTGCTTTGACAGTATTTCCACATTCACCCATTCACACACACATTCACACACTGATGGATTAGATGAAATGTCAGCATTATGTCAGCGTTAGGTCAAAATGATCAAATCAAAGTTAAAATTATGAGATAAAAAGTTTAATTTATGAGATAAAAAAGTCATATTTATTAAATAAAAAGTTAGCATTATGAGAATAAAAAAGCCAAAATTATGAGATACAAAGTAAAAAATATGAGATTAAAAAAAATCGAAAGTATGAGATAGAAAAGTCATAATTATGAGATAAAAATTCAGAAATATGAGGTTAAAAATAGGAATTATAAGATAAAAAAATATGTTAATTTAATTTTAATTACGAGATTAAAAAACAGATGAAATGATAGCATTATGCAATAAAAAGTAACATTTATAAAATTGAAATTATGAGATAAAAAGTTTAATTTATGAGATAAAAAAGTCATAATTATTAAATACAATGTCAGCATTATGAGATTAAAAGTCAAAATTGTGAGATAAAGTCAAAATTATGAGATTAGGTCAAAATTATGAGATAAGGTCAAAATTATAAAATAAAGTCAAAAATATGAGATTATGATATGAGATATGAGATGATTATGAGATACAAATGAGATACACATGAGAATTATGAGATAAAACATCTGATTTATGACATAAAAAGTTGAAATCATGAGATAAAACAAGATGAAACGATAGCATTATGAGATAAAAAGTCAAAATTATTAAATCAAAATTGAAATTATGAGATCAAAAAATTTAATTTATGAGATAAAGTCATAATTATTCAATTAAATGTCCGCTTTATGAGATAGTCCAAATTATGAGATAAAAAAATCATAATGAGATAGTCAGAATTTAGATAAAAAATCGAAATTATGAGGAAATAAAGGTCATAATTATGAGATTTAAAAAAAAATTGAAATTATGAGATTAAAAATTGAAATTATTAGATAAAAAGTCCTAACTATGAGATTTAAAAAAAATACAATTTTGAGATAAGAAGTGTAAAGTATGGGGAGAAAAGTCAGAAATATGAGATAAACATAATTATGAGATTAAAAAATCCAAATTAATAAAAAAAATACATACAAATGAGATACAAAGTAAAAATCATGAGATAAAAAATAAATCGAAATGAGATTAAAAAATCCAAATGACATAAAAAGTAAAAATGGTTAGATAAAAAGTAAAAATGATGAGATAAAAAGCAAAAATGAAGACTTAAAAAGTAAAAATGATGAGTTAAAAAGTAAAAATGATGAGTTAAAAAGTAAAAAAGTACAATACCTTGAAGATGTAAAGAGTCAGTTGAGTATTACAACCCACACCAAGTTTGGGCTAAAAACATCCTGGATCACTAGCCCAAAACTAAATACTGGCCTTGGTTCCCATGGTCCATAGTCTCGCTGGGTGCTGTGGAAAAGGGTCTGTGTATGTGGACTAACCCCACCAGGAAGTGTGTGTCTGAGTCACATGACCACAGGTTGTGTGTTGTGTGTGCCTTGCTCACTGGCTTCATGTCTGCTCGTAGTCCGGAGTGGTTGTCAATTCATTTTTTTATCCTCCAAGCGGTTTTACACCACTCCGGACTTGTACTTTGCTCCAGTCCTTTGGTCATGTCCTGTTGTCCGACCAGGGTCTTGGACTGGGTTCTTGTTGTGGTCTCTGACGTAACAAAGTCCTGTGGTGTCCCATTGGCCTCCCTGGTCTACGGCTTCTCTCCTGACTTCCATGTTTCACTCTTGTCTCTGCGGGAAACCAGGACAAGTCCATCACGCCAGATCCTGTCACTGGGACTTTGGACTTTGTCCGTCTGCTCTCTTTGGTGCTCTCTTAAACCACAAGAACACTTGGAGTGTCCTGGCATGACCAAAAACTACCCTGTGCTGGACTTGACTTTGTTCTTAAGGGACGTACAGGAAACATTGTTGTCATGTGACTATGTCCCAAACTAGCCCGCTAATAGCAGTTTGTCAGGTAAGCTAGCTCCTTTCTAAAAGCTTATTTTTGAACATTAAAGTTAATTTGAAAAACAATTAACAATAATGCTTTAATAAGGTGTCAAATTTTAAGATTGAACTATTCTTACTATATTTCTTTCATGAATTCAACGAAAACAAGCTAGGAAAATATCGCTATCACCAAAATAGCAGGGTGTCAGTTAAGCTAGCTCTTTTCTAAAAGCTTATTTTCGACCATGACAGCTTATTTTAAATCCATTTAACAATTGTAACACTTTAATAAGGTGTCAAATATTACAATTCAACTATTATTACTATATTTCCTCAAATAATTCATGAAAAAAAGCTAAACATTTATATATATATTTTCTATATACCGGTACATCCCAAACTAGCCCCCAAAATGGCAGTTTGTCAGTTAAGCTAGCTCAGTGCTAAAAGCGTCTTTTTGAACATTAAAGGTCATTTTAAATCCATTTCACAATCATAACGTTTTAAAAATGTGTCAAATATTACAATTCAACTATTCTAACTATATTCCTTCAAATAATTCATTAAAAAAAGCTCAGAAATTACTGCCATCCCCAAAATGGCAGTTTGTCAGGTAAACGAGCTCCTTTCTAAAAGCTTTTTTTTAAACATTAAAGTTAATTTAAAAACAATGTGACAATAATGCTTTAATAAGGTGTCAAATTGTACGATTTCACTATTCTTACTATATTTCTTTCATGAATTCAACAAAAAAACAAGCTAGGAAAATATCGCTATCTCCAAAATAGCAGTATGTTAGGTAAGCTAGCTCATTTCTAAAAGCTTCTTTTTGAACATTAAAGGTCATTTTAAATCAATTTAACAACTCTAATGATTTGATAATATGCCAAATACTACAATTAAACTATTCTTACTATATTTTCTCAATTAATTAATAGAAAGTCAAGCTTGTAAAATATAGCTATCACCAAAATAGTGTGTCAGGTGAGCTAGCTCATTTCTAAAAGCTTATTTTTGACCATAGGTCATTTTAAATCCATTTCACAATTGTAAAGTTTTAAAAATGTGTCAAATATTACAATTCAACCATTCTTACTATATTTCTTCAAATAATTCATAAAAAAAAAAAGCTCAGAAATGATTGCATCCCCAAAATAGCAGTTTGACAGGTAAGCTAGCTCCCTTTTAATAGCTTATTTTTAAACATTAAAGCCAATTTGAAAAACATTTAACAATAATGCTTTAATAAGGTGTCAAATTTTACGATTGAACTATTCTTACTGTATTTCTTTCACGAATTCAACGAAAACAAGCTAGGAAAATATCGCTATCACCAAATTAACAGGGTGTCAGTTAAGCTAGCTACTATCTAAAAGCTTATTTTTTAACATTAAAGGTCATTTTAAATCCATTTAACAATTGTAATGATTTAATAAGGTGTCAAATATTACAATTCAACTTTTCTTACTATATTTCCTCAATGAATTCAACAAAAACAAGCTAGGAAAATATCGCTATCACCAAAATAGCATTGTGTGAAGTAAGCTAGGTCATTTCTAAAAGCTTTTTTGTTCAATCATTAAAGGTTATTTAAAGTCAATTTAACAATTCTAACACTTTAATAAGGTGTCACATATTACAGTTGAAATATTCTTACTATATTTTGTCAATGAAATAATAGAAAACAAGCTAGGAAAATATTGTTATCCCCAAAATAGCAGTTTGTCAGTTAAGCTAGCTCCTTTCTAAAAGCTTATTCTTGACCATAAGGGCTGTAATTGTAATGCTTTAAAAAAGTGTCAAATATTACAATTCAACTATTCTTACTACATTTCTACAAATAATTCATTTAAAAAAAGCTCAAAAATTATATATATATATATATATATATATATATATATATATATATATATATATATATATATATATATATATATATATATATATATATATATATATATATATATATATATATCCCAAACATTAAAGTTAATTTGAAAAACATTTAACAATAATGCTTTAATGAGATGTCAAATTTTATGATGTAACTATTCTTACTATATTACTTTCATGAATTCAACAAAAACAAGCCAGGAAAATATCTCTAGCCCCAAAATAGCAGTGTGTCAGTTAAGCTTTTTTTGACCATTCAAGGTCATTTTAAATAAATGTAACAATTGCAACGACTTAACAAGCTGTAAAATATTACAATTTAACAATTTTTACATGTTTCTTCAAATACCGGTACTTAAAATCATTGTCATCGCCAAAACCGCAGTTTGTCAGGTGAGCTAGCTCTTTTCCAAAAGCTTATTTTTGACCATAAAAGCTCATTTTAAACTAATTTCAAAATTGTAACACTTCAAAAAGGTATCAAAAACTACAATTCAACTATTCTTACTATATTTCTACAAATAATTCATTAAACAAAAAAGCTCAGAAATGATTGCCATCCCCCAAATAGCAGTTTGTCAGGTAAGCTCGCTCATTTCTAAAAGCTTATTTTTGACCATAAAAGCTCATTTTAAACTAATTTCACAATTGTAACATGTTAAAAATGTGTCAAATACTACAATTCAACTATTCTTACTATATTTCTACAAATAACTAATTAAACAAAAAAGCTCAGAAATGATTGCCATCCCCAAAATAGCAGTTTGTCAGGTAAGCTAGCTCATTTCCAAAAGCTTATTTTTGACCATAAAAGCTCATTTTAAACCCATTTCACAATTGTAACACTTTAAAAAGGTTTCAAATACTACAATTCAACTATTTTTACTATATTTCTACAAATAATTAATTAAACAAAAAAGCTCGGAAATTTTTTTTATCCCCAAAATAGCAGTTTGTTAGGTAAGCTCGCTCATTTCCAAAAGCTTATTTTTGACCATTAATGCTAATTTTAAACTCATTTCACAATTGTTATGCTATAAAAAGGTGTCAAATACTGCATATATATATATATATATATATATATCCCAAACTAGCCCCCAAAATAGCAGTGTGTCAAGTAAGCTAGCTCATATCCAAAAGCTTATTTTTGACCATGACGGCTCATTTTAAATCCATATAACAATTGTAACACTTTAATAAGTAAATAAATATTATAATTAAACCATTCTTACTATATTCATTTTATAAATATCAAAAACCAGCTAGCAAAATATCGCTATCCCTGGAATGGCAGTGTGTTAGTTAAGCGAGCTCATTTCTAAAAGTTTATTTTTGACCATAAAAGCTCATTTTAAACACAATTCAACCATTCCTACTATATTTCAACAATGTCTCCTATATGTTCCACTTGGTCTGTGGCATATCTAGATAGGTCTGGGTTCTTGTGGGTTAAACGCGCGTCTTTCAGGGATGGCGTGCACACTCGTCTTCTCTTCTGCGTGAGGTGGCAAGTGCTATCATACACATGTTGACATTTTTTTGCTTTTTGTGCCATTTTCCCTCAGATGTGGGGCCGCCTCAGGGCATCCGCTTCTCTGACGTCACCGACTCGTCTGCCACCATCCACTGGGCGCTTCCAAGAACCCGTGTGGACAGCTACCGGGTCACGTACGTGCCAGCTCATGGAGGTAAGTCTCATCTTGGAAAGTTGGTGTCGGGAAAACTGATTCTACCTTGCTATATGTACATATATACATATATGTACATATACACATATATGTACATATATGTATACATATACATATATATGTAAGTAAGTATATATTTACTTATACACATATATATGTACATATACAGATATATGTACACATTTATGTACATATACATACATATACACTATATTGCCTAAAGTATTTAGCCACCCATCCAAATGATGAGAATCAGGTGTCCTAATCACTTGGCCCGGCCACAGGTGTATAAAATCAAGCACTTAGGCATGGAGACTGTTTCTACAAACATTTGTGAAAGAATGGGCCGCTCTCAGTGATTTCCAGCGTGGAACTGTCATAGGATGCCACCTGTGCAACAAATCCAGTCGTGAAATGTCCTCGCTCCTAAATATTCCAAAGTCAACTATCGGCGTTATTATAAGAAAATGGAAGAGTTTGGGAACAACAGCAACTCAGCCATGAAGTGGTAGGCCACGTAAACGGATAGAGAGGGGTCAGCGGATGCTGAAGCGCATAGTGCAAAGACTTTCTGCACAGTCAGTTGCTACAGAGCTCCAAACTTCATGTGACCTTCCAATTAGCCCACATACAGTACGCAGAGAGCTTCATAGAATGGGTGTCCATGGCCGAGCAGCTGCATCTAAGTTATACATCACCAAGTCCAATGCAAAGCGTGGTATGCAGTGGTGTAAAGCACGTCGCCACTGGACTCTAGAGCAGTGGAGACGCCTTCTCTGGAGTGATGAATCACGCTTTTCCATCTGGCAATCTGATGGACGAGTCTGGGTTTGGAGGTTGCCAGGAGAATGGTACATTTCGGACCGCATTGTGCCGAGTGTGAAGTTTGGTGGAGGAGGAATTATTATGTGGGGTTGTTTTTCAGGAGTTAGACTTGGCCCCTTAGTTCCAGTGAAAGGAAATTTGAATGTTCAAGGATCCCAAAACATTTTGGACAATTCCATGTTCCCAACCTTGTGGGAACAGTTTGGAGCGGGCCCCTTCCTCTTCCAACATGACTGTGCACCAGTGCACAAAGCAAGGTCCTCAAAGACA
>NC_084567.2:14592500-14767500 GCF_033978685.3 Nerophis lumbriciformis | reverse complement strand
GTTCATCATCTTGTCCATCACCTTGTCCATCACCTTGTCAATCATGTCGTCAATCATGTCATCAATCATCTTGTCAATCATGTCGTCAATGATGTTGTCAATCATCTTGTCAATCATCTTGTCAATCATCTTGTCAATCATGTTTTCAAATGTGTCATCAATTATGTTGTCCATGATTGATGATGTCGTCAATTATGTTGTCAATCATGTTGTCCACGATTGATGTCGTCAATTATGTTGTTGGCAATCATGTTGTCCATAATGTCGTCAATTATGTTGTTGGCAATCATGTTGTCCATGATGTCGTCAACTATGATGTTGGCAATCATGTTGTCCATGATGTCGTCAATTATGTTGTTGGCAATCATGTTTTCCATGATGTCGTCAATCATGTCGTCAATTATGTTGTTGGCAATCATGTTGTCCATGATGTCGTCGATTATGTTCTTGGCAATCATGTTGTCCATGATGTCGTCAATTATGTTGTTGGCAATCATGTTGTCCATGATGTCGTCAATTATGTTGTTGGCAATCATGTTTTCCATGATGTCGTCAATCATGTCGTCAATTATGTTGTTGGCAATCATGTTGTCCATGATGTCATCAATTATGTTGTTGGCAATCATGTTGTCCATGATGTCGTCAATTATGTTGTCAATCATGTTGTCAACGATTGATGTCGTCAATTATGTTGTTGGCAATTATGTCGTCAATTATGTTGTTGGCAATTATGTCGTCAATCATGTCAATTATGTTGTCGGCAATCATATTGTCGATGATGTCATCGATTATGTTGTTGGCAATCATGTTGTCCATGATGTCGTCAATTATGTTGTTGGCAATCATGTTGTCCATGATGTCGTCAATTATGTTGTTGGCAATCATGTTGTCCATGATGTCGTCAATCATGTCGTCAATTATGTTGTTGGCAATCATGTTGTCCATAATGTCCTCAATTATGTTTTTGGCAATCATGTTGTTCATGATGTCGTCAATTATGTTTTTGGTGATCATGTTGCCCATGATGTCGTCAATTATGTCGTCGGTTATGTTGTTGGCAATCATATTGTCCACAATGTTATCAATCATGTCGTCAATTATGTTGTTGGCAATCATGTTGTCCAAGATGTCATCAATTATGTTGTTGGCAATCATGTTGTCCATGATGTCGTCAATTATGTTGTTGGCTATCATGTTGTCCATGATGTCGTCAATTATGTTGTTGGCAATCATGTTGTCCAAGATGTCATCAATTATGTTGTTGGCAATCATGTTGTCCATGAGGTCGTCAATTATGTTGTTGGCAATCATGTTGACCATGATGTCGTCAATTATGTCATCAATTATGTTGTTGGCAATCATGCTGTCCATGATGTCGTCAATTATATTTTTGGCAATCATGCTGTCCATGATGTCGTCAATTACGTTTTTGGCAATCATGTTGCCCAAGATGTCGTCAATTATGTCGTCGGTTATGTTGTTGGCAAACATATTGTCCAATATGTCATCAATCATGTCGTCAATTATGTTGTTGGCAATCATGTTGTCCAAGATGTCATCAATTATGTTGTTGGCAATCATGTTGTCCATGATGTCGTCAATTATGTTGTTGGCAATCATGTTGTCCATGATGTCGTCAATTATGTTGTTGGCAATCATGTTGTTGGCAATCATGCTGTCCATGATGTTGTCAACTATGTTGTTGGCAATCATGTTGTCCATGATGTCGTCAATTATGTTGTTGGCAATCATGTTGTCCATGATGTCGTCAATTATGTTGTTGGCAATCATGTTGTCTATGATGTCGTCAATTATGTTTTTGGCAATCATGTTGTCCATGATGTCATCAATTATGTTGTTGGCAATCATGTTGTCCATGATATCATTAATTATGTCGTCAATTATGTTGTTGGCAATTATGTTGTCCATGATGTCGTCAATTGTCATCAATTATGTTGCTGGCAATCATGTTGTCCATGACATCTTTAATTATGTCGTCAATTATGTCGTCAATGATGTTGCTGGCAATCATGTTGTCCATGATGCCGTCAATTATGTTGTTGGCAATCATGTTGTCCATGATGTCGTCAATTATGTCGTCAATTATATTGTTGGCAATCATGTTGTCCATGTCGTCGATTATGTCGACAATCATGTTGTCCATGATTGATGATGTTTTCAATCATGTCGTCGACGAGATCAAATGTCAATTATTTCATCAATTATGCTGTTGATACCCCGAAGGGAATAAGCAGTAGAAAATGGATGGATGGATGGATGTCGTTGATTACTTTGTCGACTGTGTTGTCAATTAAATCAAATATCGTCAAGGACGTCGTCAATGATTTCAATTATTTTGTCGATTATGTCGTCTAATAGATCTATCGTCAATGACGTAGTCATTGATCGTCGTTGATTATGTTGTCAATTAGATCAACTATTGTCAATTATGTTAATTACATCATCAATGACACCGTCTATTATGTTGTCATATAGATAATTCGTCAATGACGTCGTCATTGATGTCATCAATCGATTATTGCATTATTCCGTTGATTTTGTTGTTGATTATTGTCAATTATGTCCTCACGTACATTGTTAATGACGCCGTCAATGACATCGTCGATTTTTTCTATTATTGTTTCTGTCGTGGATTACGTTATGTTAACTCGATCAAATATTGTCAATTATGTTAATCACATCGTCAATGACATTGTCTATTATTTCGTCGATTAAGATGTAAAATAGATCAAACGCCGGCGATTATTTAGTTGATTTTGTCGTTTCTGTCGTCGATTACGTTGTTGATTATGTTGTCAATTAGATCAAATATTGTCAATTACAGTATGTTAATTACATCATCAACGGCATCGTATATTTTTCCGTTGACTGTTGTCAAATAATCAAATGTCAATGACGTCGTCAATTGTTGTCGATTATTTTGTCGTTTCTGTCGTCGAATACACGTTGTTGATTATGTTAACGAGATCAAATATTGTCAATTATGTCGTCAATTACATTGTTAATGACGCCGTCAATTACATTGTCGATTATTTTGTTATTTTGTCGGTTCTGTCGTGGATTACGTTATGTTAACTCGATCAAATATTGTCAATTATGTTAATTACATGGTCAATGACATTGCCGATTATTCCGTCGATTAAGATGTGAAATAGATCAAATGTTAATGACGTCGTCAAATATATTTTGTTGATTATTTTGTCGTTTCTGTCGTCGATTACGTTGTTGATTATGTTGTCAATTAGATCAAATATAGTCAATTATGTATATTACATCGTCAATGACATTGTCCATTTTTCCGTCGACTGTTGTCAAATAGATCAAATGTCAATGACGTCGTCAATTATGTCGTCGATTTTGTCGTTTGTCGTCGAATACATTGTTGATTATGTTAACTACATCAAATATTGTCAATTATGTTAATTACATCGTCAATGACATCGTCGATTATTCTGTTGATTATGTTGTCAAATGGATCAAATGTCAATTACGTCGTTAATGACGCTATTAATGACGCCGTTGATTATGTTGTAGTTTCCGTTGTCGATTACGTTATGTTGTCAACTAGATCAAATATTGTCAATTATGTTAATTACATCGTCAATAACGTCGTCAATGACTTTGTCATGGATGTCAACTTTTATTTAATTGATAATGTCGTTGATTATGTTGTCAATTAGGTCAAATATTGTCAATTATGCTGTCAACTATGTTATCGATTGTATCGTCGATTATGTTGTTATATCAAATGTTGTCGTTGATTACGCTGTCAAATATGTCGTCGATTATGTCAGTGATGTTTTCAATAATAGCAATTATTTTGATGATTATGTAATCAATTATGTAATCAAAAAGATCAAATGTCGTCCATGACGTTGTTGATGACGTCATCTACGTCGTTGACGATGTTGCCGATGATGTTGTCAAACATCAAAGGACAACTATGTGGTAGATTATGTGGTAGATTATGTTGTCAAACAGATCAAATGACAATCATGTTGTCGATTATGTTGTCAACTATGTGGTCGATTATGTTGTCAAACATCAAATGACAATTATGTGGTTGATTATGTTGTCGATTATGTTGTCGATTATGTTGTCAAACATCAAATGACAACTATACGGTCGATTATGTTGTCAACTATGTGGTCGGTTATGTTGTCAAACATCAAATGACAACTGTGTGGTCGATTATGTTGTCGATAAAGTTGTCAAACAGATCAAATGACAACTGTGTTGTCGATTATGTTGTCAACTACGTGGTCGATTATGTTGTCAAACATCAAATGACAATTGTGTGGTGGATTATGTTGTCGATTATGTTGTCAAACAGATCAAATGACAATTATGTTGTCGATTATGTTGTCAACTATGTGGTCGATTATGTTGTCAAACATCAAATGACAATTATGTGGTCGATTATGTTGTCAAACATCAAATGACAATTGTGTGGTGGATTGTGTTGTCGATTATGTTGTCAAACAGATCAAATGACAATTATGTTGTCGATTATGTTGTCAAACAGATCAAATGACAATTATGTTGTCGATTATGTTGTCAACTATGTGGTCGATTATGTTGTCAAACATCAAATGACAATTATGTGGTCGAATATGTTGTCAAACAGATCAAATGACAATTATGTTGTCAATTATGTTGTCAACTATGTGGTCGATTATGTTGTCAAACATCAAATGACAATTATGTTGCCGATTATGTTGTCAAACAGATCAAATGACAATTATGTTGTCAACTGTGTGGTCAATTATGTTGTCAAACAACAAATGACAATTACGTGGTCGATTATGTTGTCAATTATGTTGTCAAACAGATCAAATGACAATTATGTCATCGATTATGTTGTTAACTATGTGGTCTATTATGTTGTCAAACATCAAATGACAATTATGTTGTCGATTATGTTGTCAAACATCAAATGACAATTGTGTGGTCGATTATGTTGTCAAACAGATCAAATAACAATTATGTTGTCGATTATGTTGTCAACTATGTCGTCGATTATGTTGTGTCATCAATTATGTCGTTAATTATGTTGTTAACTATGTGGTCGATTATGTCATTGATTATGTTGTCAATTAGATCAAATATTGTCAATTAAGTTGTAGATTGTGTCATCGATTATGTTTGATCAAATGTTGTCGAGTACGCTGTCAATTATGTTGTCAATTATATTAAATATTGTCAATAACGTCAGTGATGTCGTCAATAATAGCAATTATTTTGACGATTAAGTGATCATTTATGTAATCAAAAAGATCAAATGTCGTCAAGGACGTCGATGACGTTATCTATGTCGTTGACAATGTTGTTGATTATGTTGTCAAACAGATTTAATGACAATTATGTTGTCGATTATGTTGTCAACTATGTGGTCGATTATGCTGTCAACCATGTGGTCGATTATGTTGCCGATTGTGTCGTCAATTATGTTGTCAACTGTGGTTGATTATGTTGTCAACTATGTGGTCGATTATGTTGCCGATTGTGTCGTCAATTATGTCATCGATTATGATGTCAGTTATGTCGTCAATGTCGTCAATTATGTTATCAATAATGTCAACAATTATGTCATCAATAATGTCAACAATTATGTCATCAATAACCTTGTCAATTAGACTAAAAGTCATCAATGACTTTGTCAATTAGATGAATTGTCATCAATGACCTGGTCAATTAGATGAATTGTCATCAATGACCTTGTCAAATTATATGAAATGTCATCAATGACCTTGTCAAATAGATGAAATGTCATCAATGATCTTGTCAAATAGATGAAATGTCATCAATGACCCTGTCAATTAGATTAAATGTCATCAATGACCTTGTCAGTTGGATGAAATGTCATCAATGACCTTGTCAAATAGATGAAATGTTATCAATGATTTTGTCAAATAGATTTAATGTCATCAATGACCTTGTCAAATTAGATGAAATGTCATCAATTACCTTGTCAATTAGATGAAATGCCATCAATGACCTTGTTAATTAGATGGATTGGCATCACTGACCTTGTCAAATAGCTGAAATGTCATCAATGACCTTGTCAAATAGATGAAATGTCATTAATGATCTTGTCAAATAGATGAAATGTTATCAATGACCTTGTCAAATAGCTGAAATGTCATCAATGACCTTGTCAAATAGATGAAATGTCATCAATGACCTTGTCAATTAGATGAAATGTCATCATTGATCTTGTCAAATAAATTAAATGTCATCAATGACCTTGTCAATTAGATGAAATGCCATCACTGACCTTGTCAAATAGCTGAAATGTCATCAATGACCTTGTCAAATAGATGAAATGTCATTAATGATCTTGTCAAATAGATGAAATGTTATCAATGACCTTGTCAAATAGCTGAAATGTCATCAATGACCTTGTCAAATAGATGAAATGTCATCAATGACCTTGTCAATTAGATGAAATGTCATCATTGATCTTGTCAAATAAATTAAATGTCATCAATGACCTTGTCAATTAGATGAAATGCCATCACTGACCTTGTCAAATAGATGAAATGTCATTAATGACCTTGTCAAATAGATGAAATGTCATTAATGACCTTGTCAAATAGCTGGAATGTCATGAATGACCTTGTGAAATGGATGAAATGTCATCAATGACCTTGTCAAATTAGATTAAATGTCATCAATGACCTTGTCAAATTAGATGAAATGTCATCAATGACCTTGTCAAATTAGATGAAATGTTATCAATGACCTTGTTAATTAGATGGATTGCATCACTGACCTTGTCAAATAGCTGAAATGTCATCAATGACCTTGTCAAATAGATTAAATGTCATCAATGACCTTGTCAAATAGATGAAATGTTATCAATGACCTTGTCAAATAGCTGAAATGTCATCAATGACCTTGTCAAATAGATGAAATGTCATCAATGACCTTGTCAAATTAGATGAAATGTCATCAATGACCTTGTTTAATGTTGTCCAGAGAAGAAGTCCCCATGACCTTCTGCTCTCTGCTCAGACGTGGACGCCCCCCAGGAGCTGGCAGCCAGCAAGGTGCAGACAGAGACGGCCATGCTGACCTGGAGGCCGCCTCGTGCCGCCATCACTGGCTACATCCTCAGCTTTGAGTCTGCCGACGGCGTCATCCGGGTAAGGAGAGTCCGCCCTCATGCACCTTCTGCCTTCCTCCTCCTCTACATGAAGACCCCGACTTTTAACTCCCATCCAAATATCACTTTTTGAATGGTGCAAACCACATATTGACCAGCTTTTCAGGGCCGATACTGATACCGATTATAGTCGCCAAGGAGGTCGATATATGGAGCCGATATTAGCAGTAAAACGATAGCGCGTACAATTAGGCATGATAACACTCCTACAGACATCGCACATGGGACGGTTTAGTAAGTGTGAATAGTTTTGGTTATATTGTAAAACTTGCAAACGTTGCTTGGAGTGATGAATGAAGAATCATCTCGAGCAGGATGACTCGTAGATGAAATGGGACTTATACTTCCGGTTCAAGAAGTACATTTTCAACCCGCAGCACCTGCAGTGAGGGAACTCGTCCAAACAAACACACCTTTTCAGTGTGTCTGTCGGTGTTTTATGACAACTATTTGTTCAATACAAACCATTATGGCAGTTAGCAAAGAAAAATCCATGAATTAGCCGCACCGTTTTATAAGCCACAATGTACAAAGCGGAGGAAAAATGGTCAACACAAAGCCCTGGAAGCTGGAGGTTTCCAAGACGGATCCTACATTTGATCTGGGTTAGTTTTTGCCTCATCCCTCACTTAAAGCGTGAGTGAAAATGCGTAAAGAATAAGTCTGAAAGAGAAAAGAGATGATGGAGTATTATCTGCTCACAGATGCTACTTGGTGCTTGTTTGAGCACACTGCAGCCTCGGTCACACGCAGGGTCCTCACAGGAATGAGGCCTGCCTACTAATAATGTCTGACGTGGCCGCTCTTCCTCAGGAGGTGGTCCTCAGTCCCACCGCTGTGTCCTACAACATGGTGCAGCTCAGCGCTTCAACACAGTACTCGGTCAGGCTGCAGGCCATCGCTGGTCCCAAGAGGAGCCGAGTCGTCGCCACGGTCTTCACCACCAGTGAGTCATGTGGAACACCAGCACCTCTGCTACCTTCCTCTTGGTCTCATCTCATTTCTAAATGCTCCTGTCGTCTAAACGCAGTGCAATTTACTGCCAGAAATACACAAATGTTCGCAAAAAAAGTAATCAACCATTTTCTGCAAGTAAAAAATTATTCGCAAGAATTAAAAAAAATGTTTCAATTAAAAAAACAACGATTTGCAAGTAATATAATAAAATTTCTGTCACGTAAAAATTGATTCGAAGGGTAAAAAAATAAAAAATTCTGCAAGTGTAAAAATTATTTGGTATGAAGTAAGTTATTTAATTAAAACAATGATTCACAAGTACAAAATACTATTTTCTTCAATAAAAAAAAAATATATTTGGAAGCATAAAAACAATTTTCTGAAAGTAAAAAATGTTTTCGCAAATATAAAAAACAACTTTGTTCAATTAAAACAACGATTCGCGAGTAAAAAATACATGTTCTGCCACTATAAAATGATTAAAAATGAAAAAAACAAAACTTAACTTTTACTTTTCTGCAAGTATAAAAAAAAACTAATATTCAATTAAAAAACTATTCAAAATTTTCTTCAGTTAAAATTTTTTTTCGCAAGTCAAAAAACTATTTTCTACAGGAAACAAAATGATTCGAAGGTAGAAAAAAAATGTCTTCAAAAAAACAACTATTTTCTGCATAAAAAAAACAATTTGCAAGTATAAAAATAATTAGGTACAAAAGACTATTTTTTAATTAAAAAAGTGATTTGCATGTGTAAAAATTATTTTCTGCACATAAAAAAAATATTTGCAAATATAAAAACAATTTTGTTCAATCAAATCAATGATTCGTAAGTCAAAAATAAATGTTCTGCCACTATAAAATGATTTAAAAATGAAAAAAAACTTAACTTTTACTTTTCTGCAAGTATAAAAAAAAAAATTTCAATTAAAAAAATGATTTGCAAGTCAAAAAACAATTTTCTGCAAGAACAAAATGATTCGAAGGTATAAAAAAAATGTCTTCAATAAAAAAAAATGTTGCAAGTACAAAAAAATATTTTCTTCAATTTAAAAAAATATTCACAAGCATAAAAACTATTTTCTGCATATTAAAACGATTTTCAAGTATAAAAATAATTCAAAGGGGAAAAAAAAGTTTTTAATTTAAAAAATGATTCACAAGTACAAAAGACTATTTTATTCAATTAAAAAAACTATTTGCAAGTATACAAATTATTTTCTGCAAGTAAAATTTTTTTCCGCAAATATAAAAACAATTTTGTTCAATTAAAACGATTCACAAGTAAAAAAAAAAAAACAATTTTCTGCCAGCATAAAAAAGATTCAAAGGTAAAAAAAAAAAAATTCTACAAGTAAAATGTATTCAATTAAAAAATTTTTTGCAAGTATATCAACAATTTTCTTCAGTTAAAAAAGTGACTCGCAAGTACAAAAAAAAAAATGTCTGCGAGTATAAAATGATTCAAAGATATAAAGAAAAGGTCTTCAATAAAAAAAAAATTTGCAAGTACAAAAAAACAATTTTCTTCATTTAAAAAGGTCACATTGCGTTTAGACTGAAGTCATATTTAATATGATCAGATTCCAATCAGATTCAGGACTACTTCCTGATGAGGCCTGAATCTGATGCCAAAAGATCAGATTTGATCACTTTGGAGCGTTTACACTGGCAACAAAAATCCCATTTTGGTGTGCAGAGTAAACGTAAACAATTAATCGCAAGTATAAAAAAAAAATGTCTTCAAGTTCAAACTTTTGGCGGTAATATTCCACCCTGTGTGATCCACACACTTGCCTGTAATTCACACTGTGCAGCGACAGGTGGTGCTGCTGAGTCAATCTAAGTTATCAGTGCATGGTGCCGTCCGCCAAAACCTACTTGCCAATGGTTGGGCGAAAGTAAAAAAATGTTGGTAGAGACATTTCACTCCGTAGGTGTGAAAGTGGATATTGGTGAAGTTTTTGCCCCCAACACTGTGGTGTGTTTGACAGCCGGCGTGCTCTACAAATACCCCAAAGACTGCTCTCAGGCCCTGCTGAACGGGGAGAACACGTCCGGCCTGTACACCGTCTACCTGGGGGGCGACGAGAGCCAAGGCCTGCAGGTCTACTGCGACATGAGCACTGACGGAGGAGGATGGATGGCAAGTAGTGTTCCTTTTCTAACATGACTCCAGCACCATCATCACCATCCTTTCATACAGAATCATGCAGCGTTTTGTACAATGTGACCCCCAAAATGTTATCCATTCCTTCATTTTTTTAAAAACAGACAACTATTTTTTGTGTTTGTAAACCCTTTAAAATGTTTTTAATGGTCTTTAAAAGATGCTAACAAACAGTAGTTCACACTTATATTAAGGGTGTCCCGATCACTTCCAATATGATACTGAACATGGAGGTGATACGATACCAGCAGCAATCATACATTATTTGGTAGTGTAGAAAAGGGGTGCACAACAACAACAACAAAAAAATAAAAAATAAAATAAAATTGTATATATATATATATATATATATATATATACACATGTAAATATAGACTTGTTCAGGGTGTACCCCGCCTTCTCTCCAAGAGCAGCTGGGATAGGCTACAGCACCCCCACGACCTTGAGAGGGACATATATATATATATATATATATATATATATATATATATATATATATATATATATATATATATACAATCGTGGTCAATAGTTTACATACACTTGTAAAAAACATAATGTCATGGCTGTCTTGAGTTTCCAATAATTTCTACAACTCTTATTTTTTTGTGATAGAGTGATTGGAGCACATACTTGTTGGTCACAAAAAACATTCATGAAGTTTGGTTCTTTTATGAATTTATTATGGGTCTACTGAAAATGTGAGCAAATCTGCTGGGTCAAAAGTATACATACAGCAATGTTAATATTTGCTTACGTGTCCCTTGGCAAGTTTCACTACAATAAGGCGCTTTTGGTAGCCATTCACAAGCTTCTGCTTGAATTTTTGATCACTCCTCTTGCCAAAATTGGTGCATTGACTTGTTTCTTCAGCATTGTCCACACGTTTAAGTCAGGACTTTGGGAAGGCCGTTGCAAAACCTTCATTCTAGCCTGATTTAGCCATTCCTTTACCACTTTTGACGTGTGTTTGCGATCATTGTCCTGTTGGAACACCCAACTGTGCCCAAGACCCAACCTCCGGGCTGATGATTTTAGGTTGTCCTGAAGAATTTGGAGGTAATCCTCCTTTTTCATTGTCCCATTTACTCTCTGTAAAGCACCAGTTCCATTGGCAGCAAAACAGGCCCTGAGCATAATACTACCACCACCATGCTTGACGGTAGGTGTGGTGTTCCTGGGATTAAAGGCCTCACCTTTTCTCCTCCAATCATATTGCTGGGTATTGTGGCCAAACAGCTCAATTTTTGTTTCATCTGACCACAGAACTTTCCTCCAGGTCTTATCTTTGTCCATGTGATGATGTGATGATGTTCGCAGCCGAGTGTGAAGCGACTGGGATGAGAATCAGCACCTCCAAGTCCGAGTCCATGGTTTTCGCCCGGAAAAGGGTGGAGTGCCATCTCCGGGTTGGGGAGGAGATCTTGCCCCAAGTGGAGGAGTTCAAGTACCTCGGAGTCTTGTTCACGAGTGAGGGAAGAGTGGATCGTGAGATCGACAGGTGGATCGGTGCGGCGTCCTCAGTAATGCGGACGCTGTATCGATCCTTCGTGGTAAAGAAGGAGGTGAGCCGTAAGGCAAAGCTCTCAATTTACCGGTCGATCTACTTTCCCATCCTCACCTATGGTCATGAGCTTTGGGTATTGACCGAAAGGACAAGATCACGGGTACAAGCGGCCGAAATGAGTTTCCTCCGCCGGGTGGCGTGGCTCTCCCTTAGAGATAGGGTGAGAAGCTCTGTCATCCGGGGGAAGCTCAAAGTAAAGCCGCTGCTCCTCCACATGGATAGGAGCCAGATGAGGTGGTTCGGGCATCTGGTCAGGATGCCACTCGAACGCCTCTCTCGGGAGGTGTTTCGGGCACGTCAGACCGGTAGGAGGCCACGGGGAAGACCCAGGACACGTTGGGAAGACTATGTCTCCCGGCTGGCCTGGGAACGCCTCAGGACCCCCAGGAGGAGAAGGACGAAGTGGCTGGGGAGAGGGAAGTCTGGGCTTCCCTGCTTAGGCTGCTGCCCCCGCGACCCAACCTCGGATAAGCGGAAGAAGATAGATGGATGGATGGATGATGATTATTATTATTATTATTATTATCACTTCATATTGCAGTGTTCCATGCCTGATGTTCACAAGTGTTGACTTCAGTCTACAGTATAGTCAATCACATGACTTGTTCTGCTACTCTTCTAGGTCTTCCTCAGACGCCAGAGTGGCAGACTGGAGTTTTTCCGCAACTGGAAGAATTACACGGCGGGCTTTGGAGACATGACGGATGAATTCTGGCTAGGTGATTGCTACTCAACATAGGAGAACATGGAATGGATATAGAGTACTTTTCACATTGCCATAATGGGGTATTGTGTGTAGAATTTTGAGGACAAAAATGAATGTATTCCATTTGGGAATAATTATTTTATAAAAGAAACAAAGTTGCAGCATTACATTCATGGCAGTCCAAATATAACCAGTGATGATGTCCTTTTTAGTGGACAAATGATGAGTATTATTATTATCTTTATTATTATATCCATCCATTTTCTACCGCTTGTCCCTTTTGGGGTTATAATCGTAGTTTTTTTTTTCTAGAAAACTTCCCAAATATCTCCTATTTTATCCATTATTTTACTTAGAGGTCAAATAATGACACGCCAACATAATATATACAATATTTTTTTTTTACACTTTTTTACTCTTTTTCATTTTTGTCCTCAAAATTCTACACACAATACTCCATAATGGCAATGTGAAAAGTGCTATTTTTCAACTTTGCAAATGTATTAAAAAAAATGTTTTAAAAAGTAAGAAATGACATGTAGATGAGTATTCAGTCTTTACTCGATACTTTGTTGATGCACCTTTGGCAGAATTTACAGCCTCAAGTCTTTTTGAATATGATGCCCCAAGCTTGGCACACCTATCTTTGGGCATTCCTGGATAAAAAACAAGGATTCCCTTCCAACCTGATGGAGCTTGAGAAGTGCTGCAAAGTGGAATGGATATAGAGTA
Organism: Nerophis lumbriciformis; assembly: GCF_033978685.3. Taxonomy (NCBI): domain Eukaryota; kingdom Metazoa; phylum Chordata; class Actinopteri; order Syngnathiformes; family Syngnathidae; genus Nerophis; species Nerophis lumbriciformis. The sequence goes on along the minus strand of NC_084567.2, from coordinate 14,754,180 downwards.
CTTTTCACATTGCCATTATGGGGTTTTGTGTGTAGAATTTTGAGGACAAAAATTAATGCATTCCATTTGGGAATAATTATTTTATAAAGGAAACAAAGTTGCAGCATTACATTCCTGGCAGTCCAAATATAACCAGTTATGATGTCCTTTTTAGTAGACAAATGATGATGAGTATTATTATTATCATTATTATTACAATCATAGTTTGTTATTTTCTAGAAAACATCCCAAATATCTCCTATTTTATCCATTATTTTACTTAGAGGTAAAACAATGACATGCCAACATAATATATATATTTTTTTTTTTACACTTTTTTACTCTTTTTCATTTTTGGCCTCAAAATTCTACACACAATACCCCATAATGGCAATGTGAAAAGTACTATTTTTTAACTTTGCCAATGTATTAAACATTTTTTTTTTAAGTAAGAAATGACATGTAGATGAGTATTCAGTCTTTACTCAATACTTTGTTGATGCACCTTTGGCAGAATTTACAGCCTCAAGTCTTTTTGAATACGATGCCCCAAGCTTGGCATACCTATCTTTGGGCATTCCTGGATAAAAAACAAGGCTTTCCATCCAACCTGATGGAGCTTGAGAAGTGCTGCAAAGTGGAATGGATATAGAGTACTTTTCACATTGCCATTATGGGGTTTTGTGTGTAGAATTTTGAGGATGAAAATGAATGTATTCCATCTGGGAATGAGGCTGTAACATAAGAAAAGTGGCGCTGTGAATAAATTCCGCATGCAATATCAACTAACTGACACTTGGATACACTTTCGACAATACAGATAGATACAGGTGGATCAATAAAATATGATACAGGTGACATGATGTCAGATTAAGTAACACAGGAAGTGGTCTCCCCTCAGGTCTGTCCAACCTGCACAAGTTGACAGCAGGAGGACAGTATGAGCTCCGAGTGGACCTGAGGGACAAAGGAGAGAGCGCCTACGCTCACTACGACAAGTTCTCCGTCTCAGAACCTCGGACACGCTACAAAGTCCACGTAGGAGGATACAGCGGAACGGCAGGTAAAGATCTGGACCGATACGGATAGCGATTATGAGTAGTCAAGGAGGCTGATGAGCCATATATTCATGAGCAGTAAACGTGATTTAAACATGAATATTATATGTTTTGTGCGGCGCTAATGTTGTGTTTAATCCATCACAACAAATCTAAACTTAGTTTTTGTTGGTACAAATTCCTATTTTTTCCACAATTTCACAAATTTCAAGATAATTCCCATTCAAATGAATGGACATTTTCAAGGGTCTGCAAAGCCCAAATTTCTCACATTTTCCAGTTTTCACAGTCCACATTTTTCAACCATTTCCAACCGTTCCACCATCAAAACCTTCCTTTGAGTTGGGACATCAAAAGTTTGTTTGTGTTTCGTACAAATTCCCAGTTTTCCCAAATTTCCAGGAAATTCCAAATTCAAATGAATGGACATTTATAGGTTCTACAAGGCCACATTTCTCACATTTTTACCCGATTCGAAACTTTTAACCATCCACACACACTTCTCACCCTGGATATCTAAGGCAAAAACATATTTTCTATTTCCCCAAATTCACGGTTTTCCCGGAATTTCCAGGAATTTAGCCCCATTGACAATGAATGGGCAATATATAAACTTCTGCATATGCCACATTTCTCACCGCATTGGAATGTTCCACTTTCAACACGTTCCACTCACCTTGGACAATCAAACTACCATTTTCCAAGTTCAAAAAAATTCCAGGAATTCCCGGCTTTCCAATACCCTATTTTCACCTTTTGTTCTAAAGTTTTTACAATCCACATTTTTCAACCAATTCCAACCATTCCACCATCAAAACCTTCCTCTAAGTTGGGACATCAAATGTTGGTTTTTGTTTCATACAGATTCCCGTTTTTTCAGGAATTCCCAAATTTCCAGGAAATTACCAGTAACATGAATATTTTAAAGGTTCTATAATGCACAAATTTCTCACATTTTTGCACCATTTTTTACCCTATTCGAAACTTTCAACCGTCCACACATACTACTTACTCTGGATATCGAAAGCAAAAACATATTTTCCATTTCCCCAAATTCTCAATTTTCCCGTAATTTCTCTCCCCATTGACATTGGATATACAAACTTCTGCATATGCCACATTTCCCACCCCATTGGAACGTTCCACTTTCAACACGTACCACTCACCTTGGACAATGAAACTACCATTTTCCAAGTTCAAAAAAATTCCAGGGGCTTTCCAATACCCTCTTTTCACTTTTTGTTCTAAAGTTTTCTCAGTCCACATTTTTTAACCAATACCAACCGTTCCACCATCAAAACCTTCCTCTGAGTTGGGACATCAAAAGTTTGTTTGTGTTTTGTACAAATTCCTGGTTTTCCATAAATTCACAAATTTCCAGGAAATTCACAAATTTCTCACATTTTCAAGTTTTCACAGTCCACATTTTTCAACCAATTCCAACCGTTCCACCATCAAAACCTTCCTCTGAGTTGGGACATCAAATGTTTGTTTTTGTTTTGTACAAATTCCCGGTTTTTCAGAAATTCCCAAAGTTCCAGGAAATCCCAATTCAAATGAATGGACATTTTAAGGTTCATAACGCCCAAATTTCTCACACTTTACACCATTTTTTTCCCGATTTGAAACTTTCAACCGTCCACACACACTACTCACCCTGGATATAGAAGGCAAAAACATGTTTTCCATTTCCTAAAATTACCAATGTTCCCGTAATTTCTCTCCCCATTGACAAAGAATGGGCAATATACAAACTTCTGCATATCCCACATTTCCCACCCCATTGGAACATTCCACTTTCAACACGGTCCACTCACCTTGGACAATCCAATCACCATTTTTCAAATTCAAACAAATTCCAGGAATTCACAAAATTCCCGGCTTTCCAATACCCTCTTTTCACTTTTTGTTCTAAAGTTTTCCCAGTCCACAATTTTCAACCATCGAAACCTCCCTCTGAGTTGGGACATCAAAAGCTGGAAGAATTTGTTGGTTTTCTGACATGGACTTGTTTCTTCAGCATTGTCCACACGTTTAAGTCAGGACTTTGGGAAGGCCATTCTAAAACCTTAATTCTAGCCTGATTTAGCAATTTCTTTACCACTTTAGATGTGTGTTTGGGGTCATTGTCCTGTTGGAACACCCAACTGCGCCCAAGACCCAACCTCCGGGCTGATGATTTTAGGTTGTCCTGAAGAATTTGGAGTTAATCCTCCTTTTTCATTGCCCCATTTACTCTCTGTAAAGCACCAGTTCCATTGGCAGCAAAACAGGCCCAGAGCATAATACTACCACCACCATGCTTGACGGTAGGAATTGGTGTTCCTGGGATTAAAGGCCTCACCTTTTCTCCTCCAAACATATTGCTGGGTATTGTGACCAAACAGCTCAATTTTTGTTTGATCTGATCACAGAACTTTCCTCCAGAAGGTCTTATCTTTGTACATGTGATGTCAAAAAATAAGAGTTGTAGAAATTATTGGAAACTCACGACAGCCATGACATGGACCACAATGGAAACAAGCCTTTTGGCTTTTTGTGCCATCCATTTGCCTTTTTAAGCATTACATGGATTCAATTCTTTAAGATGTTGATAAACTTCTCAATCAATCAATCAATCAATCAATCAATCAATCAATCAATCAATATTATGTCCTTCACAAGTGTATGTAAACCTTTGACCACAAATGTAGGTCAAAACGGCCGGCCGATAATTGGTCGACTGCTGAATGAGACGACATTTATTGTTTACGTGTCAGAAACTGATCCCTGATCTTGTCTTGGAAGGGGACTCCATGACATACCACCACGGTCGGCCGTTCTCCACGTACGACCACGACAACGACATCGCCGTCACCAACTGCGCGCTGTCGTACAAGGGCGCCTTCTGGTACAAAAACTGTCACCGAGTCAACCTCATGGGGCGATACGGAGACAACAGTCACAGCAAGGTAGGTCTTTACTATCCTCATCACCGGATGTTGTTGGATCAATCATAAGACTTTGATTAGGGATGTTTGCATGTCCGTGTGATATTCTGACTTTACGATCGTCCTACGTGGATGATACCAGTACTCGATGTTTTTGTACTTCATGTTGTAAAATATGTTTTATGTTTATTTAGTATTCATGGAACATTTGACAGTGAGCTGTTGTATCATCTGCAAGTACCGTATTTTCCCGACTATAGAGCGCACCGGTAAATAAGCCGCACCCATTAAATTTTCAAAGAAAAAAAAAATGTTTCTATATATTAGCAATACCGGACTATAAGCCACAGATATATACGTTGTGAAATGAGTTATTTAAGACAGAAATATTGTTTATTTACATACCTTAATTGTTTCCAAACGGTGTGTGTAACATGGCAGTAAAACGGCCGATCAAACAAAACAGAAGCCATCGTCATGGACCAACGAGCTGCGCAAGCTAGCTCTCCAATCAGCTAAACAGACTCAATAACTCCACGGTGACATTTTGGTGAATTCACTGAGGGATTTGTGAAAGTGAAACAATACAGAAAGAATGCCGTTGTGAGTTAATAATACTAACACAGACACGTGTTAGCATATTAACTCATGCTAATGACGCTAGCTGCATTACATTCTGATAGCACGTACAAACATGCATGAAAACACTACTACAGACATCACACGTGGGACGCTTTAGTAAGTAAGAATTGTTGTAGTTATATTGTAAAAGTTACAAATGTTGCTTGGCGCGATAAATGGAGAATCCATACGAGTAGAAACGCTATGGATGGCTAGAAGACAAACACTCTGATTGGAAAAGAAAAAAAGGAAAAAAAACTACCTGTAAACGGAAGGACACCTGCTGTGAGCGAACTCGTCCGTAAAATGGCGACATAGCACAACACTTTCTCTGTGTATTTGCTTGTTTTTTTATAACTATTCTATTATGGCTGTTATCGGAGAAAAAAATCCATAAATAAGCCGCATTGTTTTTTAAGCCGCAGAGTTCAAAGTGGTGGCTTATAGTCCAGAATTGAGGGATTTTGTGTGCATCCTCAGGGTGTGAACTGGTTCCACTGGAAGGGACACGAGCACTCCATCGAGTTTGCCGAGATGAAGATCCGTCCATCCAACTTCAGAAACCTGGAGGGGCGCAGGAAGCGCTCCTAGACGCCACGCCCACCTCGGCCCCGACATTCGGACCGCCCGCACCTCCACCCAGATCTGACCCCTGACCTCCCGTGCAGCGACCAAAGCCACCGAGACCCCCCTGATGCCTCCATGCGGACCAAGCTCCATCTTCCTGTTCTTCACAGGCTGCCTCGTGCTGAGCGGACATCTTTTTACACGTCACACGCCAAAGACAGCAGAACAATGTCAGGACTATCCGGTGTGCGCCAGGAGGCCCGTGTGCATGATGTCACCCATCGCTACAGCCAAGACACCTTGGTCGGCTGTTTGTGGAAAGGAGTGGTCAATAGGCGTGTAAAAACCACGCTCTGTTTGTACTGTATATACTGCATGTACTGTATATACTGCATGTACTGTATATACCTTATATACAGTATGTACCGTATACACCATATGTACTTTACATACCGTATGTTATGCGAGCCATGATCCTAATGAGAGTGGACTGACGCCATGAACACTTCCTGTCCCTCACGTCATGTGGGACATCTACGCAAGCCCTTTTCTGAGACTAACAAATAAATACTCCAATTATGAGATAAAAAGTCCCAATTATGACATACAAAGTCACAATTGTGAGGTAAAAAGTCGTAATTATGAGATAAAAATTCATAATTGTGAGATAAAAAGTTAAAAGTAAGATAAAAAGTTGAGATTAAGAGATAAAAAGTCGTAATTATGAGATAAAAAGTCCCGATTGTGACATACAAAGTCACAATTGTGAGGTAAAAAGTCGGAATTATGAGATAAAAATGTATAATTGTGAGATAAAAAGTTGAAAGTAAGATAAAAAAAAATTAAATTAAGAGATAAAAAGTCGTAATTAAGAGATAAAAAGTCAGAATTATGAGGTAAAAAGTTAAAACTATGAGATAAAAAGTCGAAATTGTGAGATTAATTAATCGAAATTATGAGATTAAAAAGTAGAAATGATGAGACAAAAAGATGAAACTATGATATAAAAGGTCGAAATTGAGATAAAAAGTCAAAGTTACGAGGTAAAAAGTCTAAATTATGAGATTAAAAAAATCCAAATTATGAGATAAAAATCTAAATTATGAGATAAAAAAAATCCAAATTATGAGATACAAATCTAAATTATGAGATAAAAAAAATTAAATTATGAGATTAAAAAATCGAAAATTACGAGATAAAAAGATGAAATGGAGATATAAAATGTTTACATTATGAGGTAAATCTAAATTATGAGATAAAAAGACGAAATTATAAAACAAAAAGTTGAAACTATGATATAAAAGGTCGAAATTGAGATAAAAAGTCAAAATGATGAGATAAAAACTTGAAATTATGAGATTAAAAAAATAAAAATTATGAGATACAGTCTAAATTATGAGATAAAAAGTTGAAATGGAGAGATAAAAAGTCAAAATTAAGAGATAAAAATCAAAATTATGGGATAAAAAAAAATCGAAATTATGAGACAAAAAGTTGAAATTAAGAGATAAAAAGTTGAAATGGAGAGATAAAAAGTCGAAATTATGGGATAAAAAATTGAAATTATGAAATTAAGTCATAATGAGATAAAAAGGGAAGTTAGATATTTTATACCAGTCTCAGTGGCACATCTTTGAGAAGATGTAATCATTTAAATTTCTCATCTCAGAATTTCAACTTTTTTATCTCATAATTTCAATTTCTCATCTCATAATTTCAATTTTCTTATCCCATAATTTCAATTTCTCATCTCATAATTTCAATTTTCTCATCTCATAATTTCAATGTTGTCATCTCATAATTTCAATTTCTCATTGCATAATTTCAATTTCTCATCTGGTAATTTCAATTTTGTCATCTCAGAATTTCAACTTTCTTATCCCATAATTTCGATTTCTCATCTCAGAATTTAAACTTTCTCATCTTATAATTTCAATTTCTCATGCATTATTTAAATTTCTCATCTCGTAACTTAAATTTTGTCGTCTCATAATTTCAATTTCTCATCTCATAATTTAAATGTTCTCATCTCATAATTTCAATTTTCTCATCTCATAATTTCAATTTCCTTATCTCATAATTTCTACTTTCTCATCTCATAATTTCAACGTTGTCATCTCATAATTTCAATTTCTCATCGCATACTTTCAATTTCTCATCTCAGAATTTCAACTTTTTTTCTCATAATTTCAATTTCTCATCTCATAATTTCAATTTTCTTATCCCATAATTTCAATTTCTCATCTCATAATTGCTACTTTCTCATCTTATAATTTCAATGTTGTCATCTCATAATTTCAATTTCTCATCTCGTAATTTCAATTTTATCATCTCAGAATTTCAACTTTCTTATCCCATAATTTCAATTTCTCATCTCATAATTTCAATTTCTCATGCATTATTTCAATTTCTCATCTCGTAATTTCAATTTCTCATCTCATAATTTCAATTTCTCATCTCATAATTTCAATTTCTCATCTCATAATTTCAACTTTCTTATCTCATAATTTCAATTGCTCATCTCATAATTTCAACTTTCTCATCTCGTAATTTCAACTTTCTCATCTCATAATTTCAACTTTCTCATCTCAGAATTTCAACTTTCTCATCTCAGAATTTCAAATTTCAATTTCTCATCTCATAATTTCAATTTCTCATCTCATAATTTCAATTTCTCATCTCATAATTTCAACTTTCTTATCTCATAATTTCAACTTTCTCATCTCGTAATTTCAACTTTCTCATCTCATAATTTCAACTTTCTCATCTCAGAATTTCAACTTTCTCATCTCAGAATTTCACATTTCAATTTCTCATCTCATAGACTGACCATTGGGTGTTTAGTTTTTGTCAGTGGTGTAAAAGGTGCTTGCAAGGAAGAACAAGGTGATGGTGTCCACTCCTACAGAACAACATACATCTGAGTCATCATGTTGGTCTACAACAAGGTGATAGTGACCACTCCTACAGTACAACATACATATGAGTCATCATGTTGGTCTACAACCACTCCTACAGTACAACATACATCGGAGTCAGCACAATTGTACTAAAAGCACAAGATGACTCAAATTGAAATAAATAAACGATAATTTCTTAGTCCTTGTGTCACTTTATCCTCCCTGGTTCCTCCAAGGAGCCCACCTGTGATAGAATAGACGTCCCCATGAGAAATAATCCTAATATGGAAGTATTTAGACCGGTTGAAGTGGATTGCATTCATTGTGGGGGCCCCTCAAACTTTTCATTACGTGTTGGATGGAACCAAGGCAGGACCTACTATTATTATTATTATTATTATTGTTTTTAGGTACGTCATTCATCGCCGTGACGGTTCTTTGCTCTTGTCATACTTCTTGTGAATACGGTAGATGTATGTGGAACAAGAGAATGTGTTATTCAAATTGTAAAAACATAGTCAGGTCCAAAAGAGTCGTTTTTAAGCCCCCTGTTCCCAGAAACAAAAAGAATGAATTGTGTTCTTATGGATGTGTTTGTTTATAACAACTGTTTCTCTGTGAACTGTACTACAATAAAGCTGTTTGTTTGAAAGATGTTTGGCATTTTTAGAGGACAGTCCCCTCCCTGATCTCAGTACAACATACATCTGAGTCATCCTGTTGGTCTACAACCAGGTGATGGTGACCACTCCTACAGTACAACATACAAACCCCGTTTCCATATGAGTTGGGAAATTGTGTTGGATGTAAATATAAACGGAATACAATGATTTGCAAATCATTTTCAACCCATATTCAGTTGAATATGCTACAAAGACAACATATTTGATGTTCAAACTGATAAACTTTTTTTTGTGTGCAAATAATCATTAACTTTAGAATTTGATGCCAGCAACACGTGACAAAGAAGTTGGGAAAGGTGGCAATAAATACTGATAAAGTTGAGGAATGCTCATCACACTTATTTGGAACATCCCACAGGTGTGCAGGCTAATTGGGAACAGGTGGGTGCCATGATTAGGTATAAAAACAGCTTCCCAAAAAATGCTCAGTCTTTCACAATAAAGGATGGGGCGAGGTACACCCCTTTGTCAACAACTGCGTGAGCAAATAGTCAAACAGTTTAAGAACAACGTTTCTCAAAGTGCAATTGCAAGAAATTTAGGGATTTCAACATCTACGGTTCATAATATCATCAAAAGGTTCAGAGAATCTGGAGAAATCACTCCACGTAAGCGGTATGGCCGGAAACCAACATTGAATGACCGTGACCTTCGATCCCTCAGACGGCACTGTATCAAAAAACGACATCAATCTCTAAAGGATATCACCACATGGGCTCAGGAACACTTCAGAAAACCACTGTCACTAAATACAGTTGGTCGCTACATTTGTAAGTGCAAGTTAAAGCTCTACTATGCAAAGCGAAAGCCATTTATCAACAACATCCAGAAACGCCGCCGGCTTCACTGGGCCCGAGATCATCTAAGATGGACTCATGCAAAGTGGAAAAGTGTTCTGTGGTCTGACGAGTCCACATTTCAAATTGTTTTTGGAACTATTCGACATCGTGTCATCTGGACCAAAGGGGAAGCGAACCATCCAGACTGTTATCGACGCAAAGTTCAAAAGCCAGCATCTGTGATGGTATGGGGGTGCATTAGTGCCCAAGGCATGGGTAACTTACACATCTGTGAAGGCACCATTAATTCAGAAAGGTACATACAGGTTTTGGAACAACATATGCTGCCATCTAAGCGCCGTCTTTTTCATGGACGCCCCTGCTTATTTCAGCAAGACAATGCCAAGCCACATTCAGCACGTGTTACAACAGCGTGGCTTTGTAAAAAAAGAGTGCAGGTACTTTCCTGGCCCGCCTGCAGTCCAGACCTGTCTCCCATCGAAAATGTGTGGCGCATTATGAAGCGTAAAATACGACAGCGGAGACCCCGGACTGTTGAACGACTGAAGCTCTACATAAAACAAGAATGGGAAAGAATTCCACTTTCAAAGCTTCAACAATTAGTTTCCTCAGTTCCCAATCGTTTATTGAGTGTTGTTAAAAGAAAAGGTGATGTAACACAGTGGTGAACATGCCCTTTCCCAACTACTTTGGCACGTGTTGCAGCCATGAAATTCTAAGTTAATTATTATTTACAAAAAAAAAATAAAGTTTATGAGTTTGAACATCAAATATGTTGTCTTTGTAGTGCATTCAACTGAATATGGGTTGAAAAGGATTTGCAAATCATTGCATTCCGTTTATATTTACATCTAACACAATTTCCCAACTCATATGGAAACGGGGTTTGTACATCTGAATCATGTTGGTCTACAAGAATGTGATGGTGACCACTCCTACAGTACAACATACACTGGACTCCCCTGTGAGCTATCAATGCAGAAAGGAAATGTCAACACAAGCGTGGAAAATGTCAACAAAATAGTACAATCACAATGAACACCTAACAAAGAAACTCTCAAAATGAAGGCGCAACAACAAGAAATACATGATAAAGTGTAAGAAAATAGTGCAAAGTGTGAAAATGTAAACAGAGAAACCTGAGAACTATTTTCAGCGGGTTTAGTGCCAGGAAATTACGGCTGTGTAACATTATTTTTCCCTGTTATTCTTATTTAACCATGGAAATTAAGCTATGTTATGCAGTAATTATTTAAATAGTATTTTAAAGTAGCACATTTGTTATTCTTGACAGTCTTGCACTTTAGTTCCTAAATGTTGTTTTTGTATACCCCAATAGGGAACGGACCAGGGTTGAAAAGAAAAAGAGTGGCGCACGGCTAAGGTGGTCCACATTGGTGTGGCGCCTTTGACAAAATATATATATTTTGATAATGTTATATTGGCCAGCCCTATGGGATGATATTTATTTCAGGGTTTATATAAATATTGAAATGGTTTTAGGTCACACACACTTTCTACACTCTAATGTAACTGGAACATATCAATTATTGGTACTCACAAATGATGATGCTAAATAATTGGCGTCTTGATGAAGATGAAGATGAAGATGATGAGTTATATTCCTTCCTCCTCCTCCATGGAGCCACAAAAGAGGTGTTGATCTTGTAATGGCAGCTAGTAGGACTAGAAGATACAGCCAAAAAAAAACAGATCAAGAGTGATACTTTCATATCATTTGATCTTAATATCACTTTTTTTTGTTGCTTTTAGTTTGCCAGTGTTGCACCAAAAACTAAAGAAACGACAGATTAGTTCAAATTTTATGAACATACCAAGCAAATGAAGCAAATTAAATAAGAATATCTAACATGTTTACCCAACAGTTAAACAAATTGTGAAATTATTAATTATGAGAGACACAGTACTAATGAGATAGAGTCAAAATGATGGGATACAATGTCAAAATTATTGAATAAAAAGTCAAAATGATGGAATAGAAAGTCAAAGTTATGAGAAAAAAAGTTAGAAAATAAAGTCAAAATTGTGAGATAGTCACAATTATGAGAAAAGTCTACATTATGAAATACAAAGTCAAAATTATGAAATAAAAAGTCTAATGAAATACAAGCCAGAGTTATGAGATAGAAAGTCGAAGTTATGAGACAAAAAGTCAAACTTATGAGATAGAAAGTCAAAGTTATGAGATACAATGTCATAATTATGAGACAAAAAGTCCAAAATATGAAGTAAAAAGTCAAAATTATGGGATAAAAATGTGAAATTATGAATTAAAAAGTATCATTTATGGGAAAATATGAGATATACATTTTAAGTTATGAGACAAAAAAATCTAAATTACGAGATACAATGTCAAAATTATGAGACAAAAAGTCCAAAATATGAAGTAAAAAGTAAAAATTATGGTATAAAAAGTTTAAATTATGAACTAAAAAGTCGAAATTATGGTAATTATGAGATATAAATTTCAAGTTATGAGACAAAATGTCAAATTTATGAGATATAAAGTCACAATTATGAGACAAATAGTAAAAATAATTAAATAAAAAGTCAAAATTAATGGATAAAAAGTCAAAATTAAGAGAGACGAAGTCGAATTTATGCGATCGTCAAAATTATAAGATACAAAGTCACATTAATGAGCCAAAAGGTCAAAATGATTAAATAAAAAGTCTAAATTATGAAATAAAAAGTCACAATTATGAGACAAAAAGTCTAAATGATGAAATGAAAAATCAAAATTATTGGCTAAAAAGTCTAAATTAAGAGACAAAAAGTTGAACTTATGCGATAGTCAAAATTATTAAATAAAAAGTCAAAATTATGGGATAAAAAGTCGAAATTATGAGATAGAAAGTCAAATTTATGAGATACAATGTCACAATTATGAGACTAAAAGTCAAAATGATGGAATAAAAAGTGAATATTTTGAAATAAAAAGTCAAAATTAAGAGACAAAATGTCAAACTTAAGCGATAAAGTCAACCTTATGAGATATAAAGCCAAAATGATTAAATATGTCACAATTATGGGATAAAAAGTCAAATTTGAGATAAAAAGTCGAAATTATGGCATATAAAGTCAAAGTTATGAGACAAAAAGTTAGAAAATAAGAAAGTCAAAATTGTGAAATAGTTACAATTATGAGAAAAGTTTAAATTATGAAATACAATAATAAATACATAATAATTAAAAAGTCAAAATTATGGGATAAAAGTCAAAATTATGGGATAAAAAGTCAAAATTATGGGATAAAAAGACAAAATTATGGGACAAAAAGTAAAAATTATGAGATATAAATTTGAAGTTATGAGACAAAAATTATGAAATAAGTCAAAATTATGGTATAAAGTCGAAATTGAGATAAAAAGTCGAAATTATGGGATAAAAAGTCAAAATTATGAGATAAAAAGTTACAATTATGAAATAAAAAATCAAAATTATGGCATAAAAAGTCAAAATTATGAGATAGAAAGATGTAGTTATGAGATAGTCAAAATTATGAGAAACAAAGTCACAGTTATGAGACACAAAGTAAACATTTTGAAATAAAAAGTCAAAATTATGGGATAAAAAGTCAAAATTATAAAATATAAATTTATAAATTTAAATTTAGTTATGAGACGAAAAGTGAAAATTTGGGTTTATGTCCACAACCTTCTTGTATCCAGGTGAGAGACATGATTTATCATCTAGAATTAACTTTCACCAACTCAAATGCGATGCAGCAGCTCAATATATCAACATAGCAGCATAAGCTAGCTAGCGCTCTGTGATCACGGCGCGGCAAAAAGTAGTTCCTCTGCGTTAGCGCCTATAATAACAATATCGCTAATACTTGGTTAATATTTAAGATTAAGACATGTAAATGGAGTATTGTCAGCAATTTTTGGATGTTTTTAAAGTGATGTATGGGCGGAATAGATTACTCCCATTAGCTGCATTGTTAGCCACCTCTTACTTGCCATATTTTAAGACTTGAATTGCATTAAAAAAAAAACAACATATGTTCTTGTCAAAATTATGGGAAATTATGAGATATCAATTTGAAGTTGTGAGATAAAAAGTCAAAATTATGAGGTATAAAGTCACAATTATGAGAAAAAAAGTCAAAATTATGAAGTAAAATGTCAAAATTATGAGACAAAAAGTCAAAATTATTGGATAAAAAGTCAAAATTATTGGATAAAAAGTTAAACTTAAGAGACAAAATGTCAAACTTATGCGATAGTCAAAATTATGAGCTACAAAGTCACATTTGTGAGACAAAAAGGCACAATTATTAAATAAAAAGTCAAAATTATGGGATAAAAAGTCACAATTATGGGATAAATAGTCACAATTATGAGATAGAAAGTCGACATTATGAGACAAACTATCAAACGTATGTGATAAAGTCAAAATTATGATATACACAGTCTAAATTATGAAATAAAAACTCAAAATTATTGGATTAAAAAGTAAAAATGATTTGATAAAAAGTCAAAATCAAGAGACAAAAAGTCAAACTTATGCGATAAAGTAAAAATTATGAAATGAAAAGTCAAAATTATGGGCTAAAAAATCAAAATTATGAAACAAAAAGTCAAACTTATGTGATAAAGTAAAAATTATGAAGAAAAAAGTCAAAATGATGGGCTAAAAAGTCGACATCATGAGATAGAAAGTCAAACTTATGAGATACAACGTCACATTTATGAGACAAAAAGTCAAAATTATGAAATAAAAAGTCAAAATTAAGAGACAAAAATTCTAACTAAAGAAGAAGAAGTTTAATAATAAAAATATTAATTTTGGTGTAGAAAAGCTAAATTGTGTGAATGTTTGGAGCATTCACACAATTATCGAAATGAGCTGGTTTACCTAACAAACTGCTATTTTCCTAGCTTAATTGTTTTGATAAATTCGTCGAATAAAAATTGTAAGGATACTTCACTAGTAATATTTGACACCATTATAAAGCATTACAATTGTTTAATTAATTTAAAATGAGCTTTAATGGCAAAAAAAAAAAAGGTTTTTAGAAATGAACTGGTATACCTGACATGCGGCCATTTTGTCGACGTCATTTCCTGGAATAGTCACATGACGGTCACATGACCGTCACATGACCAGCACCCCTTCAATGTTTGCTGTGACACTACTGGTATATGGGAAACACATTTTAGTACATTTAAATTGTTCAACATCAAACACTAATTCGCAATGTTGAAGTTAAAGTATGACGTTGACAGATTCAAAGTAAATACTTAAAATCCTAAACACATGAATTTATTTAATAAAAGCGTAAATAAATGAGTCCGTCATGACAGTTTGCGCTGTGTTGAAGTGTTTGCAGGGTGCACCCCCTGGTGGTTAAACATGTGCATTACAAATTGTAAAAGGATGGTACTTCTCTGCATCAAGCAAAACATAAATATTGTGCAATGTTCTGAACAAATCAGTAACGTGGCCTGATTTAAATGAGTCCCGGAGTTTAAAAAACGGTGGCAATGATGACAAAAAATGTCAGTAGAATGAAAAAGGCACACGGCAGGAACACAAATGTAACACAAAGCAGCGGGAAGTAATGATTAGTTAAAGATCATCTCATTATTTACAAACAGGAAATGGCAAGTGACTCAAAATTAAGAAATAAAAAGTCACAATAATGGGATAAAAAGTCACAATTATGACATGGAAAGTTGACGTTAGGAGACAAAATACCAAACATATACGATAAAGTAAAAATTATGAGACAAAAAGTCTAAATTATGAAATAAAAACTCAAAATTATTGGATAAAAAGTCAAAATTAAGAGACAAAAAGTCGATATTGTGCGATAAAGTCAATATTATGAAATAAAAAGTCAAAATTATGGGCTAAAAAGTCAAAATTAAGAGACAAAAATTCGAACTTATGCGATAAAGTACAAAATATGAGATACAAAGTCAAATTTATGAGACAAAACGTCAACATTATGAAATAAAAAGTCAAAATTATGAAATTATGGGATAAAAAGTCAAAATTAAGAGACAAAAAGTCAAACTCATGCGATAAAGTCCAAAATATGAGATACAAAGTCACATTTATGAGACAAAACGTCAAAATTATTAAATAAATCTAAATTATGGGATAAAAAGTCAAAATTAAGAGACAAAAAGCCAAAATTATGGGATAAATAGTCAAACATATGAGATACAAAGTCACATTTGTGAGACAAAAAGTCAAAATTATGAAATAAAAAGTCAATATTAAGAGACAAAAAAGTCGAACTTATGGGATAAAGTTCAAAATATGAGATATAAAGTCACATTTATGAGACAAAACGTCAAAATTATGAAATAAAAAGTCAAAATTATGAAATAAAAAGTCAAAATTATGGGATAAAAAGTTAAAATTATGGGATAGAAAGTAGGGATGTCCGATATTATCGGCCAATTAATGCTTTAAAATGTAATATCGGAAATTATCGGTATCGTTTTTTTTATTATCGGTATCGTGTTTTGTTTTTTATTAAATCAACATAGAAAAACACAATATACACTTACAATTAGTGCACCAACCCCAAAAACCTCCCTCCCCCATTTACACTCATTCACACTCAGGGTTGTTTCTTTCTGTTATTAATATTCTGGTTCCTACATTATATATCAATATATATCAATACAGTCTGCAAGGGATACAGTCCGTAAGCACACATGATTGTGCGTGCTGCTGGTCCACTAATAGTACTAACCTTTAACAGTTAATTTTACTCATTTTCATTCATTACTAGTTTCTATGTAACTGTTTTTATATTGTTTTACTTTCTTTTTTATTCAAGAAAATGTTTTTAATTTATTTCTCTTATTTTTTTATTTTTTTTTAAAGGACCTTATCTTCACCATACCTGGTTGTCCAAATTAGGCATAATAATGTGTTAATTCCACGACTGTATATATCCGTATCGGTATCTGTAATTAAGAGTTGGACAATATCGGAATATCGGATATCGGCAAAAAAGCCATTATCGAACATCCCTAATAGAAAGTCAAAGTTATGAGACAAAAAGTTAGAAAATAAGAAAGTCAAAATTGTGAGATAGTCACAGTTATGAGAAAAGTCAAAATTATGAAATACAAAGTCAAAAAATGAGATACAATGTCACATTTATGAGGTAGAAAGTCGAAGTTATTTATTTGTATGTGGCGTCGCGCGGGTCTCGCTTCCTGTTGGGTGGGGTCAGTGCCCGTGTGGCCCGACCTTGCGCTGTGGGGTCTCTGTTGATGACTTGATGTGGTGGCGGCGCGGCCCCCATGTCTGGTCTGGATGCTGTGTCTCGGTTTTTTGGGCGGTGGTGTGTTTGTGCGGGTTTGGGTTGGGGTGGCGCCGGCTGGTCCCAGTGGTCCTGTTGGCGTGTGGTTGCCAGTCGCAGTTTTTTTTATCGTTTTGATTTGATTGGGTGGTGCTGGCTGTCTGGGGGTATTGCAGCTGCTGTTTCTGCTGCCGTTTGTTTGTGGTGTCGGCACCCGTGGCTGCTGGGTCTGGTGCAGGGGGGTGGCTGATGTTGTGACTGGTGGCAGCGAGCGCGCGTGGTGGTTGTCGGGGCTAACGAACTGTGTACATGTATGTATATGTATGTGTATGTATGTATATATATATATATATATGTGTATGTGTACATATGTGTATGTATGTGTATGTATATGTATATATGGGTATGTGTGTGTATGTATATGTATATATGTATGTATGTATATTTCTGGGGGTACGCTCTGGGCCTGCCTGTCAGGCGGGGGTCGGCGCCTCAGGCTACTGCATCCGGACTGCGTGTCTGGAGCTCCCGGGTCCCACCGTCCATCCCTTCCGGGTGCCCGTCTTGGTTGGGGCATGCTGGGTCTAGTCCCTGCGTCTATTGTGGTAGCTTGGTGCTGCAAGGTATTCCGAGGTGCTGCGAGTCGGCCAGTTGCTGGGGTAGTGACCTTGTGTGTCAGCATGTCTGTGATCTTCTTTTAATTCTTTTTTTTTTTTTTTAATTAATCAATTTTTTTTTTTAAATATATTTTACAAATATTATTATTTATTTATTTATTTTATTTTTTCCCTCCCTCGGGGGGGGAGCTCGGCGGGGCGGTTGCTGGTTGTTCCATCTCCATCGTTGGGGTCCCTGCGGGTGGGGTGGGTGGTTCCCGTGGCCCCGTGCTGGGTGGTCCTGCGGCGGCTGACTTGGGTGGGGTGGCCTCGCCGCGCTCTCCGGGGGTGGGCTCGTGTGGGCCCGGTTGCCGGTGGGGCTGGGGCGGTCTTCCCGTCCGGTTGCGGGGAATTTCTGGGCCCCCCGGGCAGGGCGTCCCGCCTTTCTGCCCGTGTGGGGTGTGGTCTCTCGCTGGCTTGGGGTCTGGCTGTCCCCTGCTTTTCTCGTGCCTTGTCCTCTGCCGGGTGCGTCTGTCTGCGGCCTGCTGCTGGCCCTTGTGGGCGGCGCGGTGGGCCGGGCTTTGGGGTTCCTGTCGCTGGCCGGCTTGGCTGCGTGGGGGCGGTGGTCCCTGGTTCCCTGAGCACCACACCTACTGTTTGTGGGTTGGGCTCTCGGAGAGGCTGGGGCCGTACTCTGGCTCCCACGCACACTGGGAGTCGAATATATTGTACATACAAATTCACATATACTCACATACATACACAAATACAGTACATACCTACATACTCAAAGTTCGTACATTCACACGCACATTCATTATACAAACATACACATACTGTACATATACACTCACTGTACAACACATATACACATTCTGTACATATACATTCACTGTACAAACATACATATACACATACTGTACATATACATTCACTGTACAAACATACATGTACACATTCTGTACATATACAAGTACATATGCATACATACACTCATCCACATAATCACATTTCATCAAACATATATTAACGATGTTGCCCTAGGGTAAACTGGGTACAACACATGGCACACTGACAAAGCTTAACCCAGGGATAGAGAACCTATGGCTCTAGAGCCACATGTGGCTCTTTTGATGACTGCATCTGGCTCTCAGATCAATCTTAGCTGACATTGCTTAACACGATAAGTAGTGAATAATTCCGCTGGTAATCAGTGTTAAAAATAACGTTCAAATTATAAAACATTCTCATGCATTTTAATCCATCCATCCGTTTTCTATTGCACCTGTTCAAGAAGTCGAATGAATGGTAAGAAGTACTTTATTTATTATTGGTTAGCTTTAGAATAACAATTTTATTAAAAATAATAAGAGACTTATTATACTCTAAAAATGTTGGTCTTACTTAAAAATGCACGCATTTAGTTGTATTCAGTGTTAAAAAATATTATATGGCCCTCACGGAAATACATTTTGAAATATTTGGCTTTCATGGCTCTCTCAGCCAAAAAGGTTCCCGACCCCTGGCTTAACCTATTGTTACTATAACAAGCTACAAGGTTAATGTAGGTTGCTTCTCTTTCTTCCCCTCCATTTTTCTGCATTCTTTCGTATCTCAAGTTATCATTACGTTTATGTATTGTTGCATTTGAACAACTGTATTGTTGATAATAGAGGTAAAGTATTGGTATTGTTCATTATCAATAGCGCTATTTCTATTGGTATTTGTATTGCTCCATTTGTAGTGTAATAATGCTCATTGTCATATCTGTATTTTTTTTATTTTCGCTAACTGCTTCTTTGCTATCACTTTTACCATCATATTTGTACATGTCATATTTGCTGATGTTGCTCTATTGTTGTTGTTGTTGTGTTTGCTGTTGTTGTTTTTGTCTCTCTGTCTAATCCCCCTCTTGTCCCCACAATTTCGACCTCTCGTGTCTTCTTTTTTTTCTCTTTCTATCCCCTCGAAGTTATGAGACAGAAAATCGCCCAGAAAATCCAAATATGGGCACAGGGATCGCAAGAGACTGGAAGCAGGTGGAGTAAAACAGGACATTACCAATACTGCGTGTTTTTAATGGATGCTTGCAAACAAAAACTCCTGAACCTACTCAATTTAAATGAAGGAGCCACGTTGCAAATGACAACATCTCACTTTAATAGTTGAAATCAAACATTACATTCGTGTTTCATGGTCGATAACGGAAACATGAAGACGTCATCGGATGAATAGTTAAAGGGGCTGTTTGCAACTTGCTCAAAGTTGTTAAAACAAAACATATTAAATAACATCTCCAGCTTATGTTCCCATTAGTGCTTTGACAAAACACTCTGAAAATATTTTATAAATGTCTACATTTTTCGTTATTATTAATGATATTCAATGAAAATTGCTGTCTCGTACACACGGGGAATAAAGTAGTGACAGTAATAAACAACAGTCCCAACTAACAATATGCATTCATATTGTTAGAAAATATACATTCAATGGTAGCTAACTTTAGTAGCTCAACTTAATGTGAGTGTGTTACGTACATCCCTATACGAGAATAGTATCCCTGGCCCCTTCCTGCTCAGTCACTGATAAGAATGCAATGGCAAGTTTCCCCACACACCGACATTGTGATTGTTAAATGTGGTTTTGCACTAAAAATATATATAATTTATTTCACATGGATTTGCATACTTGCCAACCCTCCCGAATTTCAGTGCCTCTCCCGAAAATCTCCCGGGACAATCATTCTCCCAAATTTCTCCCGATTTCCAGCCGGACTTAAGGCACGCCCCCTCCAGGTCCGTGCGGACCTGAGTGAGGACAGCCTCTCGTCACGTCCGCTCTTTATCTCATACTTCAGAACCGACTCCCACACTTGCCGTCAGAGTGCGCAATACAACGTAAACCGTTGGCCAACCAAAAAGTAACTTTTTGTTTGGCCAACGGTTTACGTTATATTGCGCACCCTGACGGCAAGTGTTGGCGTCGGTTCTGAAGTATGAAGCAAAGAGACGTAACTGCGTCAACTCGCCTGGTTATTGACTCCAACCCAGAATATTACACTGCCCATACCTATATGCTACTTCAAAGGCTGTGCTACTGGCTGCAAAGCATTGCACTTTCAAATACAACAATGAGTAGAGAGGAGTGTTATGTGTGTATATGTGTAAATAAATGAACACTGAATTTCAAGTATTTATTTATATATATATATATATATATATATATATATATATATAGGGGCTTCACGGTGGCAGAGGGGTTAGTGCATCTGCCTCACAATACGAAGGTCCTGAGTAGTCTTGGGTTCAATCCCGGGCTCGGGATCTTTCTGTGTGGAGTTTGCATGTCCTCCCCGTGACTGCGTGGGTTCCCTCCGGGTACTCCGGCTTCCTCCCACCTCCAAAGACATGCACCTGGGGATAAGTTGATTGGCAACACTAAATTGGCCCTAGTGTGTGGATGTGAGTGTGAATGTTGTCTGTTTATCTGTGTTGGCCCTGCGATGAGGTGGCGACTTGTCCAGGGTGTACCCCGCCTCCCGCCCGATTGTAGCTGAGATAGGCTCCAGCGCCCCCCGCGACCCCAAAGGGAATAAGCGGTAGAAAATGGATGGATGGATATATATATATATATAAGAAATACTTGAATTTAAGTGAATTCTAGCTATGAATATACTCCTCCCCCTTAACCCCACCCCCCAAATCTCCCGAATTTGGAGGTCTCAAGGTTGGCAAGTATACGTGAATTTGTTTAAGTACACAACATGCATCAAATAAAATTTAAGTTTGATTATAAAAGTATAAAAAGTGTGGAAAATGCCTAATGGTGGGAAGGTGTGGGGGGCTCAAAAGAAAATGTTGCTTTGGGGCCCAATTTAAGCAGTCTGCACAGGCATGGTTTAGGTCAGGGGTGTCCAAAGTGTGGCGCAGGGGCCTTTTTTTTTTTAAATATATCTTTAGCATTTTAATATTAGTATGCTAATATGGGCTCACCACCCATAGTAGGGGTCATAGAGGTCGGGTGCGATGTGAGCTGGGCGGAAGCCGAGGGCAGGGCACTTGGCGGTCCGATCCTCGGCTACAGAAGCTAGCTCTTGGGACGTGGAACGTCACCTCGCTGGGGGGGAAGGAGCCTGAGCTAGTGCGCGAGGTGGAGAAGTTCCGGCTAGATATAGTCGGACTCACTTCGACGCACAGCAAGGGCTCTGGAACCAGTTCTCTCGAGAGGGGCTGGACTCTCTTCCACTCTGGCGTTGCCGGCAGTGAGAGGCGACGGGCTGGGGTGGCAATTCTTGTTTCCCCCCGGCTCAGAGCCTGCATGTTGGAGTTCAACCCGGTGGACGAGAGGGTAGCTTCCCTCCGCCTTCGGGTGGGGGTACGGGTCCTGACTGTGGTTTGCGCTTACGCGCCAAGCCGCTGCTCAGAGTACCCACCCTTTTTGGATTCACTCGAGGGAGTACTTGAGAGTGCTCCCCCGGGTGATTCCCTCGTTCTACTGGGGGACTTCAATGCACATGTTGGCAGCGACAGTGAAACCTGGAGAGGCGTGATTGGGAAGAATGGCTGCCCGGATCTGAACCCGAGCGGTGTTATGTTATTGGACTTTTGTGCCCGTCACAGATTGTCCATAACGAACACCATGTTCAAACATAAGGGTGTCCATATGTGCACTTGGCACCAGGACACCCTAGGCCGCAGTTCCATGATCGACTTTGTAGTTGTGTCATCGGATTTGCGGCCTCATGTTTTGGACACTCGGGTGAAGAGAGGGGCGGAGCTTTCTACCGATCACCACCTGGTGGTGAGTTGGCTGCGATGGTGGGGGAGGATGCCGGACAGACCTGGCAGGCCCAAACGCATTGTGAGGGTTTGCTGGGAACGTCTGGCAGAGTCTCCTGTCAGAGAGAGTTTCAATTCCCACCTCCGGAAGAACTTTGAACATGTCACGAGGGAGGTGCTGGACATTGAATCCGAATGGACCATGTTCCGCGCCTCTATTGTCGAGGCGGCTGATTGGAGCTGTGGCCGCAAGGTAGTTGGTGCTTGTCGTGGCGGTAATCCTAGAACCCGTTGGTGGACACCGGCGGTGAGGGATGCCGTCAAGCTGAAGAAGGAGTCCTATCGGGTTCTTTTGGCTCATAGGACTCCTGAGGCAGCGGACAAGTACCGACAGGCCAAGCGGTGTGCGGCTTCAGCGGTCGCAGAGGCAAAAACTCGGACATGGGAGGAGTTCGGTGAGGCCATGGAAAACGACTTCCGGATGGCTTCGAAGCAATTCTGGACCACCATCCGCCGCCTCAGGAAGGGAAAGCAGTGCACTATCAACACCGTGTATGGCGAGGATGGTGTTCTGCTGACCTCGACTGCGGATGTTGTGGATCGGTGGAGGGAATACTTCGAAGACCTCCTCAATCCCACCAACACGTCTTCCTATGAGGAAGCAGTGCCTGGGGAGTCTGTGGTGGGCTCTCCTATTTCTGGGGCTGAGGTTGCTGAGGTAGTTAAAAAGCTCCTCGGTGGCAAGGCCCCGGGGGTAGATGAGATCCGCCCGGAGTTCCTTAAGGCTCTGGATGCTGTGGGGCTGTCTTGGTTGACAAGACTCTGCAGCATCGCGTGGACATCGGGGGCGGTACCACTGGATTGGCAGACCGGGGTGGTGGTTCCTCTCTTTAAGAAGGGGAACCGGAGGGTGTGTTCTAACTATCGTGGGATCACACTCCTCAGCCTTCCCGGTAAGGTCTATTCAGGTGTACTGGAGAGGAGGCTACGCCGGATAGTCGAACCTCGGATTCAGGAGGAACAGTGTGGTTTTCGTCCTGGTCGTGGAACTGTGGACCAGCTCTATACTCTCGGCAGGGTCCTTGAGGGTGCATGGGAGTTTGCCCAACCAGTCTACATGTGTTTTGTGGACTTGGAGAAGGCATTCGACCGTGTCCCTCGGGAAGTCCTGTGGGGAGTGCTCAGAGAGTACGGGGTATCGGACTGTCTGATTGTGGCAGTCCGCTCCCTGTATGATCAGTGCCAGAGCTTGGTCCGCATTGCCGGTAGTAAGTCGGACACGTTTCCAGTGAGGGTTGGACTCCGCCAAGGCTGCCCTTTGTCACCGATTCTGTTCATAACTTTTATGGACAGAATTCCTAGGCGCAGTCATGGCGTTGAGGGGATCTGGTTTGGTGGCTGCAGGATTAGGTCTCTGCTTTTTGCAGATGATGTGGTCCTGATGGCTTCATCTGGCCAGGATCTTCAGCTCTCACTGGATCGGTTCACAGCTGAGTGTGAAGCGACTGGGATGAGAATCAGCACCTCCAAGTCCGAGTCCATGGTTCTCGACCGGAAAAGGGTGGAGTGCCATCTCCGGGTTGGGGAGGAGATCTTGCCCCAAGTGGAGGAGTTCAAGTACCTCGGAGTCTTGTTCACGAGTGAGGGAAGAGTGGATCGTGAGATCGACAGGCGGATCGGTGCGGCGTCTTCAGTAATGCGGACGCTGTATCGATCCGTTGTGGTGAAGAAGGAGCTGAGCCAGAAGGCAAAGCTCTCAATTTACCGGTCGATCTACGTTCCCATCCTCACCTATGGTCATGAGCTTTGGGTTATGACCGAAAGGACAAGATCACGGGTACAAGCGGCCGAAATGAGTTTCCTCCGCCGGGTGGCGGGGCTCTCCCTTAGAGATAGGGTGAGAAGCTCTGCCATCCGGGAGGAGCTCAAAGTAAAGCCGCTGCTCCTCCACATCGAGAGGAGCCAGATGAGGTGGTTCGGGCATCTGGTCAGGATGCCACCCGAACGCCTCCCTAGGGAGGTGTTTAGGGCACGTCCGACCGGTAGGAGGCCGCGGGGAAGACCCAGGACACGTTGGGAAGACTATGTCTCCCGGCTGACCTGGGAACGCCTCGGGGTCCCACAGGAAGAGCTGGACGAAGTGGCTGGGGAGAGGGAAGTCTGGGCTTCCCTGCTTAGGCTGCTGCCCCCGCGACCCGACCTCGGATAAGCGGAAGAAGATGGATGGATGGATGGATGCTAGCTTTTTTTGCAAAATTTGCATCGTCAAATTTTTTGTTACTTCACAAATGATACCATGCTAATGTTAATATGCTATCTTTTTTTGTAGATATACAGCTCATTTTTCCAGGTACACCCCTCAGATACTTGACACGAGTCAGTTTGCATTTTAGCATGTTGACATTATCATGCTAATTTTGCAGGTATACACATCAACATCAAACATGATACCTGTTGGCATGTTATGTTGGGACGCCAACTTGTTTTTAGCTAATTTGCTTGATGTGTGCTAATGTTAGCATCCTAAAATCTAAGTTTTTTTTCCAGTTACACACCTGAGTAATATATTTTGGTACTTGACACCTTACAGTTAGCATTTTAGCATGCTAACGTTAGCATGCTATTTATTTTTTTTAGCTGTCTTACAAGTATACACCTCAGCATCATCTATTTTGGTATTTCACTAATGGTAACTATTGTTAGCATAGTGCTGTTAGCATGCTAGCTTTTTGAGCTAATGTTGCTCATATTTGCCATCTGGTTAGCATGCTAACTGTTAGCATTTCAGTTCTTTAGCATTCACACAAAATTTCTCCCGAAATTTTTAGGAAAAAATCCCTATATTGTACCGGTTTTAGAAGTGAAAACTACTCAAGTGGCCCCCGCATCCTTTAATTTGTCAGTGTGTGGCCCTCAGTGGTAAAAGTTTGGGCAGCGCTGGTGGAGGCGCTCACAGCGGTTAGAGGGTGGGATATCATGCTTACCACACAAAAAAAAAAGCAAGAAAGTTAGCAGTTCCTTCAAGGGTTGCAAACAGACCCTTTCAAAATAAAAGCAGTTAAGTTGTATTTTGACTTTAAAATTCAACAAAAAGTTACAGGCACTTCCGCAAATAGTGGATCATTAGAGTCATGAGTACAAAGTACGACAATTACACGTTTGCTGCTACACATTTTGACACAAAAAACATCCAGAGTACGTCGAAAAAGTGACGCTTTTTAGAACCGACACACGCTGCTTGAACTATTTCGTTAAATTCAGTTCATGTTAAAAAACCACATAAAGATGGAACCCATTCTTAACTTGATATGTGACACATATTTATTCAGACAGCATTCTTTCAAAATAAAAGTGTCAAATAAGCCTTTCTAATCATCTGAGGGGAAGGGGAAGTAAACACTGCCACCTTGTGGACAACTACTGAACTCTGTTGTTTGCTTCATTTGGGTATAAAGATTTTGGAAGGATTCAACACAAAAATCTGTGAAGGCTTTATCAAAAATGGCTTTATTATTATCATTCTCCAGCTTCAAAGGCATTTCTGAAAACGGCCCAAGTCTGGCGAGAGATTCGCTATTTTGGGGTCCCGAGCGCAAAATTTCTAAATTCACTCCTTAGCGCCCCCTTGAAAATGAGATTCAGGAAAATCGCAATCATGACAGAGTGCACGTAAAAATATTTAAAGACAAACAGGAAGTCGGCCATCTTGGTTTCCGTCGGCCGTTTTTAGGTTGAAAACAGGGGTCCCACTTTAACGAGCTCGTCCTAGGGACTTGGACCAAACAAACCGTGGTTTAAATGACGGACACTAGACAGATGGACGATGATGAACCTCAAAGGAGTTTTTTCTACGCCATAAGATGTGGGCGTAGCATGGCGCCAAACTTTGATCTGATGGTTTTTGTCCAATTATCAGCAAAAAACAGGGTTCCTATTATAACGAACTCATCCTAGGGACTTGGACCAAACAAACCGCGGATTTAATGACGGATACTAGAGAGATGGACGATGATGAACCTCAGAGAAATTTCGCCTACGCCATAAGATGTGGGCTTGGCATGGCGCCAAACTTTGATCCAATGGTTTTTGGCCCTTTTTCAGCGAAAAACAGGGGTCCTACTTTAACGAACTCATTCTAGGGACTTGGACCAAACAAACCGCGGTTTTAATGACGAATACTATAGAGATGGATGATGATGAACCTCAAAGGAATTTTACCTACACCATAAGATGTGGCCGTGGCATGGCGCCAAACTTTGATCCGATGGTTTTTGGCCATTTTTCAGCGAAAAACAGGGGTCCTACTTTAACGAACTCGTCCTAGGGACTTGGACCAAACAAACCGTGGTTTTCATGACAGATACTAGACAGATGTACAATGATGAACCTCAAAGGAATTTTACTTACGCCATAAGATGTGGCCGTGGCATGGCGCCAAACTTTGATCCGATGGTTTTTGGCCATTTTTCAGCGAAAAACAGGGGTCCTACTTTAACGAACCCGTCCTACACTCTTAGAAATAAGGGTTCCAAAAGGGTTCTTCTACAAGGGCTGAGGTTCTAACTGGAACCATTTGCTTCTGAAAAACCCTTTCCCGAAGAAAGGGTTTTTCAAGGGTTCTTGGTAACGCTAATGGTTCCAGTAAGAACCATTTTGATCCAGAGAACCCTTTAAAACCCCTTTTCTGAATAATTGGTTTTAAAAGGGTTCTCACTAACACTAAGGGTTCCAGTAAGAACTATTTTGATCCAGAGAACCGTTTTTGGAAGAAAGAGTTCTTCAGGGATTGTTGAAAGCATGGGTAAGATCCTGTGTCACCAGGGACATACTTCCTGATAACATTTGCTAATAAT
This sequence comes from Nerophis lumbriciformis, assembly GCF_033978685.3. NCBI lineage: Eukaryota > Metazoa > Chordata > Actinopteri > Syngnathiformes > Syngnathidae > Nerophis > Nerophis lumbriciformis. The sequence continues at coordinate 14,727,118 of NC_084567.2, read as the reverse complement.
GGTGCAAAATACATTTCCTTGTGACTACTGATACAAATACTTTTCATATACAATTTTTTTGTTTATTTTAAAGCAAACTCTTCTTCCCCAGATCCTGTTGATCAAACTGTAACATAACTGCCCATCTTGGGATTTGAACACCTGCCACCCAGTCTAAAGTCACTGGCAATAGTGACTGAGCTAACCAGCTGGCTGCCTTCAGTCATCAGGTCCACCATACTAGTCTATTACCTTACACATTCTGATCAGACATACAAATAATGGCAGTCCTATAACTGAAATGTTCTGTTACCAATTTATTTCCACAACCATTAATTATAAGAAAGCAAGATCTTCATCAGCAAATCTTGTTGACTCAGGCAAAGATTAGCTGTGACTGGGAGGACCATTTTTGAAATCTGCCTTGACAACTGCTGTCTGGCTAGTGATTCCGTTTGAGAAATAGCTCAGTGATTTAGGAGCTGGTTCTTGGTGCCAAAGAACCTGGGTTCAATCCCTGACAAAGGTGGTGATGACAGCTCATGAAAATGCCAGATGGTCTTTGTGAAGCAAACATATACATTTTAGAGTCATGATAGATTAAACATCAGTTATTAACTTATGGAGCAATTCGAATCAATTAAAAAAATCAAATTACCAATATCTCCATTCTGTCTGGATGCAATATGTGTATTTTCAGATTTTTGTCTTGATAACTGATATATTTACAGCGGTTTCAAATCTGCATGCACAACAGTGAATGGCTTAATCAATTTGTGAAGCCACTGTTGAATTGTCACTTGCCAATTAGCTCAGCATGATAGACCACAGTCTTTGGTTCTATTGTTGTGGATTTTAGCCTCAACTGGTGCAAAAGGAACTTTATAATTTCAACTGTGTTGCCTTCCTGTTCTCCTGTTTGTTGCTCAGAATTGCCTTGATTTGCCAAAAATCGCCCGGACCCGACCCATCGCTGCGCAGCAGTTATAATTGTGTTTATTTAGTTTAGTTAAACTACTCCCTTCTTCAGGAGGAAATGACACACAGCAAAGAACTAGCAAGGTGGTCCCTGCAGCAAGGATATAACCCCTCTTTCTGGGGCATCTAAGTGAGCTATACGACTCACTGGACAAAGGCTTTTGAAAGTTTGTTACAAGTCAGGTGATCTAGGGATACAGTTTGAAGTTGTGAGTTCAAGGCCTGGTTAATGCAGAGTGACCATGTTAATGCATACTGAGGTGATGTGTGGATTAGTGACAGATAATTTAAAAAATATTAAACACTTATTTTACAGACAATTTTACTCATGTATTTGTCTCCTCCTCATACTTTTCCATGATCGGCCTCATCCCATGGTTGCTGTACCCTGCTGACTGGCTTAGTCCAGTTGTGAAGCTGCACATAAGTTCATTGATAGACAACGGTCTTTGATGTCAGAGGCCAAGCCTTAACTGATGCAAAAACCACACTGTAATGCTGACTTTTAGGCTACTACATCAGGGTTTGTTGATGCTGGGAATTGAACCCTGATCTCCCAGGGGAAAGGGCAAGGTTTGGTGTGTTGGGCCAGGGAGCTGGCATGATAGTGGCTGTCATGTGTGAGTTAAGAGCTGGTTGCCCCATGGATTGCACCACATGGTCTGGTCTTCCCTGCCTACAAACCAGGTGTGACATACCAATAGTGATTACTGTGAACAGAACAGAACAAAGAAGAACAGGAGAGAGAACAGAAGAAACTTCCGAGAATCAAGGTGAGCTATATATAATATCTTATTTCAGCATGCTTGACCCTAGCTGAGGACTTTTATGGTAAAAAGTGGACTAAGCATTTGTTTCTTGTTATGTTTTGTTTGTTTGCTTATTTGTTTGTTTTCTTGTAGAAAACAAACAAACAAATTGTATTGTGGTTAAACAATACAATACCTGACAAAGCTCTGCTGAGAGCTGCCATAACAAAATAGGTTACAATATATCTGTACAATTAATCTTAAATCATCCTAAAAAGGTTATCGTAGTTGTTATTTTAATAAAATATTATAGTATAAATTGTCAATGTTAGAAGGAGCTTTAACGTTGTCGGTAGCGGCAATGCGGTCGCCATCTAGCTCGTCTTTGGAGGGAAGGATGGGCTGGTGAGCACCATGGATCTAATACATCCATGTTGAGCACACACTAATGTGCGGGTAGGAGGAGCAGGGAGACTGGGCTTGAGCTTAGTCTCCAACATAGTGGTAGCAGAAAGATAACACAAGACGAAGGTTACAGAGAGGATGATTCTTCCATATTATATAACTTTTTAAAAACATGTACACCTCATCTTAATGGTTACCTCTTACTATATTGCTTGTCATTTTTCTTGAATGCATATAGGCTCAGGAGAGTGAAGAATGTAGAGAGGATGAAAGGAGCATTGAAGCTCATATCAATGAAATGTCTACAGAGATGCTTAAGGTACACCTAGATCTGAACTCTTTAAAGAAGAGAATGAGACGAACCTATGCATACTGAAAGACCTTCAGGGCAACTGCCAAGGCAGAGGAAATCATCGAAAAGTTTCCCACACTGAAGCTTCCTAAAATAGTTGGTATCTTCAAGCATTGAATTGACCATATTTAATTGTATGTGTATTATTTCATTTATGATCATCAAGTATTTTGAGATGACCCTTTGTATCCCTCCTTACAGCTTCTGTGGGAGATGAAGGAGCAATTCCTTGTAGAAGCTGATTGCAGAATGGTCACAGAGCTGGATCGAATGGCAACAAAGATGGTTCAAAGAGCATCTATGTGTGACCTAAAGGACTGCTGCCAGAGGGCAATCAATGCCTGCCTGGATGATTCAGTAAGACGAGGTATCTAGGCCTATATGTGTATCTATAGGAGCCACAATCTGTATTTCTGAAAACAAAAAATATTACAGAATAATTGTATTTCCTCAGGACTCATTAGGGATGCAGCAATTCTACTGCTGCCTTCCATTTTCAGAGAGGACTCATCCTTTCTATACACTCTACTGGAGGTAAATACTGCATTTAAGGTCAAGATTTAGGAATTGGCATTATCCATATTATGGCAACATTGAGTCATTTTGCTGTTTTCACAGCAGGTTTTATTTACTGACATGTATCTGTTTTTATTGCATAGGAGCCAAGCGTGCCTACTCCAGTAATCATGCTCCATAACACACACGAGGGGAACCCTTTGCAGGCACAAAGGATAACCCTATAACTGGATGGTATACAGGTTTTGACTGAGGACAGCAGCATGGACATATCATATGCTATGAGTGCATTAATGTCACTCTATATTGTTTTTGCTGTCCAGTACCCAAAGGAACTGAGAAAAACTCTTATTTTCATTGAAAGATTTGTGTTTGGGATCAAGGACCACAGTGTTGTACCCATTTCAGTGAAGAGACTATACAACGGTGTCGGAAGTGGGTAGTAGTGAGTAGATGTGTTGCAGCATGGGATTTCATGCTTTATGTTCTTGTTAATGGTCAAATTCCTGCTGCTGCCCTTTGTTTGTACATATTGATTAAAAAAATATCCCTTATTTAATACATATTTTGGACCAATACATTTTGTTTGATTTTGGCATAGTGACGTCTCTAGATTTCCATTATTGTTACAATACGTAACAATTTGAGTACTTATTACATAACGCTGAAAAGTATTTCAACATTATTTAAATCAATGTGAAAACTTTGTGGGATTCCCTCACTTTCTCATGATTCTGTTCTACTGTCACAATTAGTACATACAGTATGTACACTGATTCTTTTCATTGGACCATGCATTATTTTATTGTTTGTAGATAGCTTACAATAAGGCGCAGTAAATGCAGTAAGTGCACCTTGGATTGATTGAACTAAAACTATTTTGTGTCTCTTTCTGCCATGTCACCATTGCTGGAGATTTATTTACACAAATTCACCTACTGAGGACAGCATGATGTGTCTGGCCTGTCATGTTGCTGATTCCACTGGACCTATGCTGACTTTTGACCTGTTCTCCCCTGGGACCTACACAGCCTTTCCTGTTTTGTTGGACTATCTTTAAATAAATGTTTTTCTCATTAAAATGTTTTGAATGTTTGTTCAATGTCAACATGATAAATGACCACAATATAATATGAACTAAACTGATCTGTAGAATACAACATGGTTCTTTATCGGTGAAAACCTTTGAAAAGGGATGTTTTTAGAACCCCCTGTGTCAGGTCTAGATGAAACCCTTGAAACATGAAAGAGTTCTTAGTGGAACTCCCTGCATGGGTTCTAGATGAAACCCTTGACAAACGAAATGGTTCTTAGTGGAACTCCCTGTGTGGGTTCTAGATGAAACCCTTGAAACATGAAAGGGTTCTTAGTGGAACTCCCTGCATGGGTTCTAGATTAAACCCTTGACAAACGAAATGGTTCTTAGTGGAACTCCCTGTGTGGGTTCTAGATGAAACCCTTGAAACATGAAAGGGTTCTTAGTGGAACTCCCTGCATGGGTTCTAGATGAAACCCTTGACAAACGAAAGGGTTCTTAGTGGAACTCCCTTTGTGGGTTCTAGATGAAACCCTTGAAATACGAAAGGGTTCTTAGTGGAACTCCCTGCGTGGGTTCTAGATGAAACCCTTGAAATACAAAAGGGTTCTTAGTGGAACTCCCTGTGTGGGTTCTAGATTAAACCCTTGAAACATGAAAGGGTTCTTAGTGGAACTCCCTGCGTGGGTTCTTTGTAGAACCTCTCATGGGGGGTTCTGGGTGGAACCTTACACACACAGTTCTAGGTATAACCCTTCATGTTGGGTTCTAGGTAGAACCCTCCAAAAGGGTTCCAGGTGGAACCTTTATAAAAAGGTTCTACCTGGAGCCAAAAAGGGTTCTCCTATGAGGACGAGCCGAAGAACCTTATATGGTTCTACTTAGCACTTTTATTTCTAAGAGTGTAGGGACATGGACCAAACAAACCGTGGTTTTCATGACAGATACTAGACAGATGTACGATGATGAACCTCAAAGGATTTTTTTCTACGCCATAAGATGTGGGCGTGGCATGGGGCCAAACTTTGATCCGATGGATTTTGGTCATGTTTCAGCGAAAAACAGGGGTCCTACTTTAACGAACTCGTCCTAGGGACCTGGACCAAACAAACCTCGGTTTTAATGACGGATACTAGAGAGATTGACAATGATGAACCTCAAAGGAATTTCGCCTACGCCATAAGATGTGGGCGTGGCATGGCGCCAATCTTGGATCCAATGGTTTTTGGCCATTGTTCAGCGAAAAACAGGGGTCCTACTTTCACGAACTTGTCCTAGGGACTTGGACCAAACAAACCGCGGTTTTATGACGCATACTAGAGAGATGGACGATGATGAACCTCAAAGAAATTTCGCCTACTCCATAAGATGTGGGCGTGGCATTGCGCCAAACTTGGATCCAATGGTTTTTGGCCATTTTTCAGCAAAAAACAGGGGTCCTACTTTAACGAACTTGTCCGAGGGACTTGGACCAAACAAACCTCGGTTTTAATGACGGATACTAGAGAGATTGACGATGATGAAGCTCAAAGGAATTTTGCCTACGCCATAAGATGTGGGCGTGGCATGGCGCCAAACATTGATCCGATGGTTTTTGTCCATTTTCAGCGAAAAACAGGGGTCCTACTTCAACGAACTAGTACTAGGGACTTGGACCAAACAAACCGCGGTTTTAATGACGGATACTAGAGAGATGGACGATGATGAACCTCAAATAAATGTTGCCTACGCCATAAGATGTGGGTGTGGCATGGCGCCAAACTTTGATCCTATGGTTTTTGGCCATTTTTCAGCGAAAAACAGGGGTCCTACTTTAATGAACTCGTCCTAGGGACTTGGACCTAACAAACCGCGGTTTTAATGACAGATACTAAAGAGATGGACGATGATGAAATTTAAAAATATTTCGCCTACACCATAAGATGTGGCCGTGGCATGGCGCCAAACTTTGATCCGATGGTTTTTGGTAATTTTTCAGCGAAAAACAGGGGTCCTACTTTAACGAACTCGTCCTAGGGACTTGGACCAAACAAACCGTGGTTTTAATGACAGATACTAAAGAGATGGACGATGATGAAATTTTAAAACATTTCGCCTACGCCATAAGATGTGGGCGTGGCATGGCGCCAAACTTTGATCCGATGGTTTTTGGTAATTTTTCAGCGAAAAACAGGGGTCGTACTTTAATGAACTCGTCCTAAGAAATGTAACCAGATGAGCTGCAAATAAAATGGCAGACATTGGACAGATGGGCGATGATAAATTGCGAAGGAATTTTGCCCACGCCATAAAATGTGGGCGTGGCATGGCGCCAAATTTGATCCGATGGTTCGCCACAAAACTTCCAACATTCATAACTCGGCTCCACGAACTCAGATCTCGATAAGGTTTGGTTCAAATAACGATGGTGACACCTTCATTATGTCATTATACTTATACGGGCTCGTCTAAAAAAAAAACTATTTAAAAAGACAATCAAGAAGTCGGCCATCTTGGTGTCCGTCTGCCATTTTTAGGCCGAAAACAGGGGTGGTACTTTAACGATCTCATCTTAGGGACTTGGACTACACAAACCGTGGTTAAAAAGACAGATACTAGACGGACTGGCGATGATAAAGTGACCAAACTTTGACTTGATGGTTCGCCACAAAACTCCCAACATTTATAACTCGGCTCCGCAAACTCAGATCTCAATAAGACTTGGATCAAATGATGATGGTGACACCTTAAAGTTCTAGATGGGTCAGTACCCATTCGTGAATGGGCGGGAAGAACAATGCTCCTGGTCATCAACCATCAGACTGTCATTATGTCATTATACTTATACGGGCTAGTCTCAAAAACATGTATTTAAAAATACAATCAGGATGTAGGCCATCTTGGTGTCTGTCTGCCATTTTTAGGCCGAAAACGGGTCGTACTTTACCGAACTCGTTCGAGGGACTTGGACCAAGCAAACCGAAGATACTATACAGATGGGCGATGATGAACCTCAAAGGAAATTTTCCTACGTCATAAGATGTGGGCGTAGCATGGCGCCAATCTTTGATCCAATGGTTCGCCACAAAACTTCCAACATTTGTAACTCGGCTCCACAAACTCCGATCTCAATAAGATTTGGTTTAAACGATAATGATGACGCCTTCATTATGTCATTATATTTATACAGGCTAGTCTCAAAAACCCCTATTTAAAAAGACAATCAGGATGTCGGCCATCTTGGTATCCATTTTTAAGCCGAAAACAGGGGTGGTACTTTAGCGAACTTGTCCTAGGAAATTTAACAAAATGAGCCGCAAATAAAATGACAGATAGTAGACAGATGAGTGATGATGAACCTCAAAGGAATTTTTTCCTACGCCATAACATGTGGGCGTGGCATGGCGCCAAACTTTGATCCGATGGCTCGCCACAAAACGTCCAAACGTTTGTAACTGGGCTCTACGAACTCAGATCTCGATCAGAATTGGTTCAAATAAAGATGATGTCGCCTCGAAGTGCTGGATTGGTCAGTACCCGTTCATACCTGTTCTTGGCTCCTCGCCATCAACCATCAATCTGTCGTGACTTGACTTGCAATGATCAGCTCTACTTTCCAACTGATTTGAGGCTTTAAGGTGGGTAACTGATCATGTCATGATATCGACACCAGTAACGCCCCTGGGCGGTGGAAAATGATAAGTTTTACAATATCACTACAACTCCCTTCCACATGCTCCGATCGTCTGGAATCATTTGAGATTGACGTGTTGCTGTGCGCCGACCCGCTTGAATCCAGAGTTGCACAAGGTGTGAGGGCCCATTCAACTAATAACAACACTTATTATATTTGCATTTTAGCCGTTAAAAAAGTTCAAATTTAGTTAAGAGATTTTACAGTCAAAAAGCTCTTCTTAGATCCCATGTGTTGTTAATAAATATGTCAAAAAATAAAGTAAGATAAACAATTAAGGTGAAATATAAACGTAAACACAAACAAGTACTGCTGAAATAGACCTTGGATCCCAAATGAAGCACACAAACGCTGAGATAGTCAACAAGATTAATACCGTAAATTGCGGACTACAAGCCGCAACTTTTTTCCTACGCTTTGATCCCTGCGACTTAAAATGTATTGATTTTTCTTCGCTGACGGCAGTAATAAAAATAATTGTGTTTAAAAAAAGAAACCGGCAAAAAAAAAACTCGTGTTGTTGTTTGTGCAATGGCGGCATCTTGTGGATGAATTCGCTCACTGCAGGTGCTGCGGTGTCCTTCCGTTTATTGGAAGTGCTTTTTTTCTCTACTCAGATGGATTCTTCATTAATCGATCCAAGCATTGTTGTAGGTTTTACAATATAACTACAACAATTATGACTAAACCGTCCTGTGTGTGAGGTCTGTAGGAGTGTTTTCATGTGTATTTGTACCTGCTATCGTCATTAGCATTGGCTAATATGCTAACATGTTTATGAGTGTCTGTGTTATTATTATTAACACAAAGTGGAATTATTTTTGTATTGTTTCACTTTCACAAATTCCTCCGTAAATTCACCAAAACGTCACCATGGAGTTATTGAGTCTGTTTAGCTGATTGGAGAGCTAGCTTGTGCAGATAGTGGGTCCATGACTTCTGTTTTGTTTGATCAGCCGTTTTACTGCCGTGTTACAGACACCATTTGGAAACAATTAAGGTATGTAAATAAACATTTACAGAATTTCTGTGTAAATAACTAATTTCACAACGCATGCATATGCGACTTGTAGTCTGGTGCGACTAATATATGGATTTTATTTAATTTTTTTCAAATTTAGTGGGTGTGGCTTTAATACCAGTGCGCTCTATAGTCCGGAAAATACGGTATTTATCTGTTGGAATTTGGCAAATTAGCTTGACTGAAAGTGGACTCATACAAACACGCACACACCTTGCAAGTGCTGCACTGGGAATTCATGGAATTCAAGTAAGGTCCAGAAGCAAACACCATGACTGTTGATCAGGTCAATTATGAACAGACGTGGAGTCTAACCTAGAGCCCAGTCAGGTCTACGATGGCCTTGATGAAGATGGTGTCATCGCGGACGTAAGAGTTCTTGGACTCCAGCTTGGAGAGCGGACAGAAGAGCGGGCAGCCGCTGGCGATGTTCATGTCGCTGACCGGCCTCTGGAAGGACGAGGAAGAGATGTCGGGCCGGAAGGCGTCTATGATGTGTTCCCGGTTGTTCTGGTCCAGCAGCATTAAGGTGACCTGGGTACACACGACGTAATCAAATTATGTTACATAACTCCTTATGGAATTCTACATGACTTACCGGTAATCAACTTATGTTACATAACTCCTTATGAAACTCTACATGATTTAATCAACTTATGTTACATAACTCTATGAAACTCATGACTTAATCAACTTATGTTACCTAACTATTTATGGAACTCTACATGACTTAATCAACTTATGTTACATAACTATTTATGGAACTCTACATGACTTAATCAACTTATGTTACATAACTATTTGCGGATCTCTACATGATTTTAAACAACTTATGTTACATAATTCCTTATGGCAGTCTATATGACTTAATAAACGTATGTTACATAACTATTTACGGAACTCTACATGACTTAATCAACTTATGTTACATAACTCCTTATGAAACTCTACATGATTTAATCAACTTATGTTACATAACTCTATGAAACTCATGACTTAATCAACTTATGTTACCTAACTATTTATGGAACTCTACATGACTTAATCAACTTATGTTACATAACTATTTATGGAACTCTACATGACTTAATCAACTTATGTTACATAACTATTTGCGGATCTCTACATAATTTTAAACAACTTATGTTACATAACTCCTTATGGAAGTCTATATGACTTAATAAACTTATGTTACATAACTATTTACGGAACTCTACATGACTTAATCAACTTATGTTACATACCTCTATGGAACTCATGACTTAATCAACTTATGTTACGTAACTATTTATGGAACTCTACATGACTTAATCAACTTATGTTACATAACTATTTATGGAACTCTACACGACTTAATCAACTTATGGTACTTAACTATTTATGGAACTCTACATGACTTAATCAACTTATGTTACATAACTATTTACGGAACTCTACATGATTTTAAACAACTTATGTTACATAACTCCTTATGGAAGTCTATATGACTTAATAAACTTGTTACATAACTATTTACGGAACTCTACATGACTTAATCAACTTATGTTACATAACTATTTATGAAACTCTACATGACTTAATTAACTTATGTTACATAACTCCTTATGAAACTCTACAAGACTTAATCAACTTATGTTACATAACTCTTTATGAAACTCTACATGACTTAATCAACTTGTGTTACATAACTCTTTATGGAACTCTACATGACTTACTCAACTTATGTTACATAACTATTTATGGAACTCTACAAGACTTAATCAACTTATGTTACATAACTCCTTATGGAACTCTACAAGACTTAATCAACGTATGTTACATAACTATTTATGGAACTCTACATGACTTAATAAGCTTATGTTACATAACTATTTATGGAACTCTACATGACTTAATAAACTTATGGTACATAACTATTTATGGAACTCTACATGACTTAATCAACTTACTATTTATGGACCTCTACATGACTTAATCAACTTATGTTACATAACTATTTACGGAACTCTACATGACTTAATCAACTTATGTTACATAACTATTTATGAAACTCTACATGACTTAATTAACTTATGTTACATAACTCCTTATGAAACTCTACAAGACTTAATCAACTTATGTTACATAACTCTTTATGAAACTCTACATGACTTAATCAACTTGTGTTACATAACTCTTTATGGAACTCTACATGACTTACTCAACTTATGTTACATAACTATTTATGGAACTCTACAAGACTTAATCAACTTATGTTACATAACTCCTTATGGAACTCTACAAGACTTAATCAACGTATGTTACATAACTATTTATGGAACTCTACATGACTTAATAAGCTTATGTTACATAACTATTTATGGAACTCTACATGACTTAATAAACTTATGGTACATAACTATTTATGGAACTCTACATGACTTAATCAACTTACTATTTATGGACCTCTACATGACTTAATCAACTTATGTTACATAACTATTTACGGAACTCTACATGATTTTAAACAACTTATGTTACATAACTCCTTATGGAAGTCTATATGACTTAATAAACTTATGTTACATAACTATTTATGGAACTCTACATGACTTAATTAACATATGTTACATAACTATTTATGAAACTCTACATGACTTAATCAACTTATGTTACATAACTATTCATGGAACTCTACATGACTTAATCAACTTATGTTACATAACTTCTTATGGAACTCTACATGACTTAATCAACTTATGTTACATAACTATTTATGGAACTCTACACGACTTAATCAACTTATGTTACATAACTATTTATGGAACTCTACAAGACTGACTTAATACACTTACGTTACATAACTATTTATGGAACTTTTCATGACTTAATCAACTTGTTACATAACTCCTTATGGAACTCTACATGACTTACTCAACTTATGTTACATAACTCCTTATGAAACTCTACATGACTTAATCAACTTATGTTACATAACTATTTATGGGACTCATGACATAATCAACTTATGTTACATAACTATTTATGGGACTCATGACTTAACCAACTTATGTTACATAACTAGAGATGTCCGATAATATCGGCAGGCCGATATTATCGGACATAATAGATAAATGCTTTAAAATGTAATATCGGAAATTATCGGTATCGTTGTTTTTTTTTTTATCGGTATCGGTTATTTATTTATTTATTTTTTTAATGAAATCAACATAAAAAACACAAGATACACTTACAATTAGTACACCAACCCAAAAAACCTCCCTCCCCTCATTCACACAAAAGTGTTGTTTCTTTCTGTTATTAATATTCTGGTTCCTACATTATATATCAATATATATCAATACAGTCTGCGAGGGATACAGTCCGTAAGCACACATGATTGTGCGTGCTGCTGGTCCACTAATAGTACTAACCTTTAACAGTTAATTTTACTCATTTTCATTAATTACTAGTTTCTATGTAACTGTTTTTATATTGTTTTACTTTCTTTTTTATTCAAGAAAGTTTTTTTAATTTATTTATCTTATTTTATATATATATATATTTTTTTTTGAAAAAGGACCTTATCTTCACCATACCTGGTTGTCCAAATTAGGCATAATAATGTGTTAATTCCACAACTGTATATATCGGTATTGGTTGATATCGGTATCGGTTGATATCGGTATCGGTAATTAAGGGTTTGGTCAATATCGGAATATCGGATATCGGCAAAAAGCCTTTATCGGACATCCCTATACATAACTTTATGGAACTCATGACTTAATCAACTTATGTTACATAACTCTTTATGGAACTCTACATGACTTAATCAACTTATGTTACATAACTATTTATGGAGCATAAGTCAAAAAGAAGAAATTTTGGATAAAAGAAGAAAAGTCGCCTGGACAGTATGGTATTTTTTTGCATTTTTCCAAAGAAACCGTAGTCTTTTGCCGCGCTCATCTTTTCCTGTCCACCCTCGCCCATTTTGGGCGTTCTCTATTCGGGTGTACGGAAAGAACAGGTAGGAACGAAAGTGCAAGACTGTATAAATGGAATAAACAACAAAATATAACAAATGTGCTACTTTGAAATAACAATTTGGTCCAATAATATTTACATAATAATTACTGCATAACATAAATTCATGTCCATACTTAAATAAGAATAACAGGGCAAATTAATGTTACACAGACCACATAACCACCTGGCACTAAACCTGCAGAAAATATTTCTCTATGTTTACATGTTCACACATCGCACTATTTTCTTACACTTTATTAAGCATTTCTCACAAATTCCTTATTTTCCGTAGGTCAGGCCTATTCAACTGGCGGCCCGCCAAAGCTTTTAGTTTGGCCCGCCGAACATCACCCAAATAGGCTTGATGACACCCTTGAAAACAGGCTTGCTCATGTATGCAGTACTCCCGCCACCCCGCAGGGGGGCAACAGCATATGTGTCACAATGAAGCAGCAGTGGGTGAGTAGAAGAAAACGGCACGATCGACCCTGAAAAAAATCCAAATAAATCGCGAAAATCTGACTTTTAACAGCGACTTGACAACAAAGCATGAATGTATTGAAACTGCTGACTTTGTGATGTCTTTTGTGTTCGTTCAAAACTGGCGATCAAAACTGGTTAAACACATGTAGCGCTGAATATGACCAGCAGAGGGCGATAAAGCTACACCTTAGCTTTAACTGTGATAAACCACATGTGTGCAATGTTTGCGGTGTGTGTTAACACTAAACTTTCTGTTTTATTAATGTTACATACACAATGGACGTTATAACTTTGTAATGTTTATATTTTCAGTCTCGAAATGAAGGAAGACGTGTAAAGAAATACAACGAAGGAAGGAAAATAGTTCACAAGAAGGAACATTAATCATCAACAAAGCTTCTGTTTCCTCCTGCTGTTAACTATCTGTCTAGCTGCACGCGCTGGAAAGGAGTAACCGATGTGTTTACTTTATAAATAGGTCAATGCGGTCTCAAAGGAAAATAACCTGCGGAGGCATGTTCGGCCCCTGAGACCTTGGGCTCTTGGAACATGATGTGGTTGAACAGCCCTGCCGTAGGTGATACAAATACCAATAATGATCGATATCGATATAAAACGCTGACATGCTGGTACAGTTTTCAGCCCTACATGGATGAAGCGGAGAAGACGCTACCTTCTGATGAAAGGGCCACTTGAGGAGTGCGTCGCTGTGTCCTCTCATCACCACAAAGAACAGGGACAAGTGGCTGCCTCGTCCCGTCCCGTCTCCGTTCAGGTAGATGCGCAAGCACATCTTGTAGCCGTATTTGCTGCTATAAAAGGCTGCAAGCGAGAGGTCATTGTCATGGCGCCATACCCAAGTGTGGGACACAGCATACCTGGGGAGAACATGGCGGGAGCTCGGCCGGCTACGGCGTCCTGCCGCTTCTTGGCGAAGTCGGAGATCTTCCACACGAAGATGCCGTCGTACGTGGCGGCCGACATCTCCTTCATCTTGCCCTCCATCTCCACGATGGACAAGTCCCTCAGACTCACGGTTCTTTCCAGCTGACGGACCTTCAACACAAACATGAAACACTTAGGCCCCGTCTGTGTAAACGATCCATCAAAAATTGGTCAAAAATCGTTAATAGTTTAAATAAGGATTTAATTTATATCTATTTTTTTCAGGCAAACTAATGCACTTTAAATATTTTCTCGGTTAATAAAGTTATTGTTTGTTGTATAAGTTGATCTACACTATATTGCCAAAAATATTTGGCCACCTGCCTTGACTCACATATGAACTTGAAGTGCCATCCCATTCCTAACCCATAGGGCTCAATACGATGTTGGTCCACCTTTTGCAGCTATTACAGCTTCAACTCTTCTGGGAAGGCTGTCCACAAGGCTGCGGAGTGTGTTTGTAGGAATTTTACACCATTCTTCCAAAAGGCCTGGCTCTCAGTCTCCGTTCTAATTCATCCCAAAGGTGTTCTATCGGGTTCAGGTCAGGACTCTGTGCAGGCCAGTCAAGTTCATCCACACCAGACTCTGTCATCCATGTCTTTATGGACCTTGCTTTGTGCACTGGTGTTCCTTTCACTGGAACTAAGGGGCCAAGCCCAACTCCTGAAAAACAACCTCACACCATAATTCCTCCTCCACCAAATTTCACACTCGGCACAATGCCGAAAATGTAATTTCAGTTCTTAAGTGTCTTGTACATGTTAAATAATGGACAATAATAAAGCACCCTGAATCCTGAATCCTGTATTCAGTCTGAAATGTAGCGTTCTCCTGGTAACCTCCAAACCCAGACTCATCCATCAGATTGCCAGACGGAAAAGCGTGATTCATCACCCCAGAGAAGGCGTCTCCACTGCTCTAGAGTCCAGTGGCGACGTGCTTTACACCACTGCATCCCACGCTTTGCGTTGGACTTGGTGATATATGGCTTAGATGCAGCTGCACGGCCATGGAAACCCATTCCATGAAGCTCTCTGCGTACTGTACGTGGGCTAATAGGAAGGTCACATGAAGTTTGGAGCTCTGTAGCAACTGACTCTGCAGAAAGTCTTTGTACTATGCGCTTCAGCATTTGCTGACCCCTCTCTGTCAGTTTACGTGGCCTACCACTTCGTGGCTGAGTTGCTGTTGTTCCCAAACTCTTCCGTTTTCTTATAATAAAGCCGAAAGTTGACTTTGGAATATTTAGGAGCGAGGAAATTTCATGACTGGATTTGGTGCACGGGTGGCATCCTATGACAGTTCCACGCTGGAAATCACTGAGAGCGGCCCATTCTTTCACAAATGTTTGTCGAAACAATCTCCATGCCTAAGTGCTTGACTTTATACACCTGTGGCCGGGCCAACTGATTAGAACACCTGATTCTCATCATTTGGATGGGTGGACAAATACTTTTGGCAATATAGTGTACATTTATTTCTTATTTTGCTTTCTTTAGTCTTAATAATCAGTTAAATGCTTCTGAGTTTCCTTAGACTCGGACTAATTTTCTAGTCCAGTTCCAGTCAGGTGACGCACGTGCAGAGAGGGCAATTGCCGACGCTAAATTTGCGTGTGCATTAACAACGGCTTCCAAACAACGGCTCACAACTGGGTAATCGGTTCTCATCGTTCAGGCACGTACTTTGCCTGAAAATGACTCCACGCAAGGTTTTGTGCGTAAGCGGGTTTTATAGAAGTTTGGGGTAGATACCTTGTTACTGAGGATTTCAATCTTGTCCTGGTCCAGTCTGTGCTGGCGGTTGGAGGCCTCCATGGTGCTGCAGGAGCGCTCCATCTCACGGTTGAGTACGCAGACGATGTTCTCGAAGGTGTTGACTTTCAGCTCCAGCTCCTGGCAACGCCGGCTCAGCTCGGCCACCTTCCCGTCCTGCGTCGAGGCCGAGGCGCCTCCCCCGCCCAGTTGACTCATCCTGAGTTCCAAGTCTCTCAGGGACTGGTGGAGCTCCTGCAGCTTGTGGCCGGCCACCTCCAGGCTGTGAGGTTGCAGGCTCTCCAGGCTCACCTTGATGCCCATGATGAAGTGCAGGAGCAGGTTGAGGTGCTCGTAGGAACACTGGCGCTCATGGTCGGGGATCTTCTCCTTCTCCACCTGGAGGTTCAAGGAAGACACGGAAACACATCACTAGTCCTCATCTTGTGCATCTTTCACGCCGGGAAATAGTCATGTGATGACGTATGTGGGGAAACAATGGAGCTTTTGAAGTTGTAGAACTGAGTATTGCCATAATACTATATACTATATAACATACCGTATTTTTCGGAGTATAAGTCGCACCGGAGTATAAGTCGCACCTGCCGAAAATGCATAATAAGGAAGGAAAAAAACATATATAAGTCGCACTGGGGTATAAGTCGCATTTTTGGGGGAAATTTATTTGATAAAACCCAACACCAAGAATAGACATTTGAAAGGCAATTTAAAATAAATAATGAATAGTGAACAACAGGCTGAATAAGTGTACGTTATATCAAATCAAATCAAATCAACTTTATTTATAAAGCACATTTAAAATTTACCACAGGGGTAGCCAATATGAGGCATAAATAAGCAACTGAGAACGTGCCTGGTATGTTAACGTAACATATTATGGTAAGAGTCATTCAAATAACTATAACATATAAACCATGCTATACGTTTACCAAACAATCCGTCACTCCTAATCGCTAAATCCCATGAAATCTTATACGTCTAGTCTCTTACGTGAATGAGATAAATAATATTATTTGATATTTTACGGTAATGTGTTAATAATTTCACACATAAGTCGCTCCTGAGTATAAGTCGCACCCCCGGCCAAACTATGAAAAAAACTGCGACTTATAGTCCGAAAAATACGGTATATATTTTGTGTATATATGTATATATATATAACATATATATTTTGTGTATATAAATGTGTATATAACATATAGATGTTGTGTATATAAATGTGTGTATATATACCATATATTTTGTGTACCGTATATAAATGTGTATATATATATAACATATTTTGTGTATATAAATGTGTGTGTATACTGTATAACATATATATTTTGTGTATATAAATGTGTATATATATAACATATATTTTGTGTATATAAATGTGTGTATATATAACATATATATTTTGTGTATATAAATGTGTATATATATATATAACATATATTTTGTGTATATAAATGTGTATATATATATAAAACATACTGCATATATTTTGTGTATATACGTATAAACTGCATGTATAACACTGTGTATATAAATGTGCATATGTATATAAGATATATATTTTGTGAATATAAATGTGTATATCAGTGACGTGCAGTCACTAGAGGCAGGTGAGGCGGGGCCTCACCTGCCATCATGGAAAGAAAAAAAAAGTAAAAAGAAAAAAAAAAATTAAATTGTTATATGTGTCCAGTGATTATACTATAAAGTTATTTTCCATTTAACTTCACCAGTTTAAGATTATTTTTATTCAAAATCGCTGAATAATCACATTTGCCGTTCAAATACTGAGAAGAGACGGTGCGGTGAACAGCAGCCAGTTGAGGCACGTCACTCAGTGCCGCAACATGGATTGCGCAATGACTCGGCTAACTGCTGGCCTGCTGTGCAGTGAGACTGTATTGCTATATGAACTATATTATACATTTCCATAGTTTAGTTAGCTGAGGTATATAATGTACAGTGTATTTTGTCAACAACTGTATGTGTGTAAAGTATTTCTTGTGCTGAGCGATCATAAAACGGCTGCAAAAGACGCACTGGCTGAGGCTCGCCTCCTGCACCCCCGCCGTAGAATTGTTGTATCAACTAAAGCCCACACTTAAACTTTCCACGTGCAAGATTGAATCTATTTTAAAAAATTATTTCATAAGAAGCCAAAAAGTGCAAAAACAATAATGTTGGTGTTGGAGGAGTTGTGAATGACTGCAGGGACACAACATTAGATACACCTGCAGACTGCAGGTGTACCTAATTCACAACTCCTCCAACACGAACATTATTGTTTTTGCACTTTTTGGCTTCTTATTAAATAACTTTTGTAACCTATTTTCCTGGGCTTTCCTCTTTGTGATGTTAAGTTCCTGTTATGCGCTGTTATACAGTATATGCCTTTAGCTCTTATTTTGAAGGCGCTAAGAGCGGAAGTGATGTCACGTTGCGGAGGTTTTTGAAAGAACGTAAATAAAGTGGTCCTTGTGTAAACTGGAGCCTCCGTGTTTGTTATTTTGTAGTTTCATACAGTATAGGCGACATTTATAAACCCTCGGTTACACTTTTTTAAATAGATTCAATCTTGCACGTGGAAAGTTTAAGTGAGGGCTTTAGTTGCGGCGCATGGACTTAATTTATAAGTTAAGGTAAGACCATAACGTTTTTTTTATTAAATGTGCTTTTTTGTGTGCTACAGTTTGTATGTGTAAAGTTAAAGTTAAGTTAAAGTACCAATGATTGTCACACACACACTAGGTGTAATGAAATTTGTCCTCTGCATTTGACCCATCCCCTTGACCACCCCCTGGGAGGTGAGGGGAGCAGTGGGCAGCAGCTGCGCCACGCCTGGTTATCATTTTTGGTGATTTAACCCCCAATTCCAACCCTTGATGCTGAGTGCCAAGCAGGGAAGAATGCTGGTATGAGCTTTTAAACATAACCCGTTAACTGCTGCCAATCAAATGGTGAATAAGATACTCTTTAGGGTTCATATGTTTGCAAATCTGACTGTGATGAAGTCAGTGCCTCACCAGCCATCAACCTCACCGCACGTCACTGGTGTATATATATATATAACATATTTTGTGTGTGTATATACAGGTAAAAGCCAGTAAATTAGAATATTTTGAAAAACTTGATTTATTTCAGTAATTGCATTCAAAAGGTGTAACTTGTACATTATATTTATTCATTGCACACAGACTGATGCATTCAAATGTTTATTTCATTTAATTTTGATGATTTGAAGTGGCAACAAATGAAAATCCAAAATTCCGTGTGTCACAAAATTAGAATATTACTTAAGGCTAATACAAAAAAGGGATTTTTAGAAATGTTGGCCAACTGAAAAGTATGAAAATGAAAAATATGAGCATGTACAATACTCAATACTTGGTTGGAGCTCCTTTTGCCTCAATTACTGCGTTAATGCGGCGTGGCATGGAGTCGATGAGTTTCTGGCACTGCTCAGGTGTTATGAGAGCCCAGGTTGCTCTGATAGTGGCCTTCAACTCTTCTGCGTTTTTGGGTCTGGCATTCTGCATCTTCCTTTTCACAATACCCCACAGATTTTCTATGGGGCTAAGGTCAGGGGAGTTGGCGGGCCAATTTAGAACAGAAATACCATGGTCCGTAAACCAGGCACGGGTAGATTTTGCGCTGTGTGCAGGCGCCAAGTCCTGTTGGAACTTGAAATCTCCATCTCAATAGAGCAGGTCAGCAGCAGGAAGCATGAAGTGCTCTAAAACTTGCTGGTAGACGGCTGCGTTGACCCTGGATCTCAGGAAACAGAGTGGACCGACACCAGCAGATGACATGGCACCCCAAACCATCACCCAACCATGCAAATTTTGCATTTCCTTTGGAAATCGAGGTCCCAGAGTCTGGAGGAAGACAGGAGAGGCACAGGATCCACGTTGCCTGAAGTCTAGTGTAAAGTTTCCACCATCAGTGATGGTTTGGGGTGCCATGTCATCTGCTGGTGTCGGTCCACTCTGTTTCCTGAGATCCAGGGTCAACGCAGCCGTCTACCAGCAAGTTTTAGAGCACTTCATGCTTCCTGCTGCTGACCTGCTCTATGGAGATGGAGATTTCAAGTTCCAACAGGACTTGGCGCCTGCACACAGCGCAAAATCTACCCGTGCCTGGTTTACGGACCATGGTATTTCTGTTCTAAATTGGCCCGCCAACTCCCCTGACCTTAGCCCCATAGAAAATCTGTGGGGTATTGTGAAAAGGAAGATGCAGAATGCCAGACCCAAAAACGCAGAAGAGTTGAAGGCCACTATCAGAGCAACCTGGGCTCTCATAACACCTGAGCAGTGCCAGAAACTCATCGACTCCATGCCACGCTGCATTAACGCAGTAATTGAGGCAAAAGGAGCTCCAACCAAGTATTGAGTATTGTACATGCTCATATTTTTCATTTTCATACTTTTCAGTTGGCCAACATTTCTAAAAATCCCTTTTTTGTATTAGCCTTAAGTAATATTCTAATTTTGTGACACACGGAATTTTGGATTTTCATTTGTTGCCACTTCAAATCATCAAAATTAAATGAAATAAACATTTGAATGCATCAGTCTGTGTGCAATGAATAAATATAATGTACAAGTTACACCTTTTGAATGCAATTACTGAAATAAATCAAGTTTTTCAAAATATTCTAATTTACTGGCTTTTACCTGTATGTATCATCCACTCCCATTATTATGGTGACACCTAGGAACACGAGCGTTCTCTAGTACTTGACCTGGAGCACGACAGGTGTCCCGATCCAATATTGATATCAGATATCAGTAAAAAACAAGTATGGGATAATACCAGGGTTAATTTCTAAACATTTTCTTCTTAGTTATCGTCAACGACCTGTTTTCCCGTGACTGGAATAGGACGACGACAACAAATGCTCGTTGATGAAATGAATTGACAATTTAGTCGACGAATAAAAACGAGACGGAAATAATTGACAGTCATATTTAATTTCGTCTTTAGGCGGGTGGGGACAAGTCTATCCAATCACATGATGTTCGGGAAACAAGACTGTATTGCCGGGACGTAACGATAAACGCTATCAATGATGACCGCCACAAAACTCCAGAGGGTTAGCCTTTAGAATAAGAGTGATCGAAACACTGAGATTGCAAACTGCACTTTGATGAACTCACGGACTGACTGGTGCCGGCTCGCTAGCTTAAATGCTAACATGAAAACAATCCACTCGAATTACACTATATTGCCAAAGGTATTTGGCCACCTTCCTTGACTCACATATGAACTTGAAGTGCCATCCCATTCCTAACCCATTGGATTCAATATGATGTTGGTCCACCTTTTGCAGCTATTACAGCTTCAACTCTTCTAGGAAGGCTGTCCACAAGGTTGCGGAGTGTGTTTTTGGAATTTTCCACCATTTTTCCAAAAGTGCATTGGTGAGGTCACACTGACGTTGGTCGAGAAGGCCTGGCTCTCAGTCTCCGTTCTAATTCATCCCAAAGGTGTTGTATCGGGTTCAGGTCAGGACTCTGTGCAGGCCAGTCAAGTTCATCCACACCAGACTCTGTCATCCATGTCTTTGTGGACCTTACTTCGTGCACTGGTGCACAGTCATATTGAAAGAGGAAGGGGCCCGCTCCAGGAGTTAGGCTTGGCCGACATCATATTGAACCCTATGAGTTCGTAATGGGATGGCACTTCAAGTTCATATGTGAGTCAAGGCAGGTGGCCAAATACTTTTGGCAATATAATGTGTACACAGGCATGTGATTAGGGGGCCGCAGCAAGGGCAAGGGGGCCAAGTGGACGCATTGTGGGTTTCCTGGACGTCGTCTACATCGCTAAAAGAAACATCTAGGGAAGAGAATCCCTCTGCCATCTTCCACAAGTTTTTTTAATATATAAATATAAGAATATTCCCTCTTCAATTCTCCGACTCTCTCGTCTTCATTTGGGATGTCTGTTGTGATTTCCCTTCCTGGTTCGATGACCCGCCCTATCTTGCCTCTGATTGGCCTTTACATAAAGTTTTGCCCTAATGTTAACCAATCGTGACTCATCATAGTAAACAACCAACCAATCATGGATGTTCTTATACCTAAACCAACCAATCCTCATTGATTATGTTGTCCCCTACCCGTGGAGTTGCTTTGCTACATATCTTCCATTTTTAAGTTAATAATTTTTAATGGAAAACCATAGCTTTTACCACTGGATTATCAAAAAAAACGTACTCATTACGGGAAAACCGTAGTTGTTGGCAGGTATGGCAAAGAGACGGATCGGGATTTTAACACACATTGTGTCACGACTTGGTCCTTGGGTTTTGTTTTTCCTGAAGGCAACGGAAAGTTGGCTCGGGCGAGACGGGAATGTGAGTACATATTTTTATTTAATACATCAAAAAAGAACAAACGAAAAGCGCGCACAATGGCGGAGGTACAAAACTTGGCTAATGAAAACAAAACTTGCACAAAGGCAGAAACTGTGAACAATGAAACAAAAACACTAACTGTGGCATTAATAAACAAAAACTTACTTGGCATGGACTATGAAGTGCGCAGAGGTAAACAGAGTGTGACAGGGGTATGAATCCGGATGTCGCCACAAAGACAAACTGAAAACAATGAACTTAAATACTACAGACATAATTAGTGAAAACAGGTGCGTGACTCAAAACGTGAAACAGGTGCGTGACGTGACAGGTGAAAACTAATGGTTGCTATGGTGACAAAACAAACAAAAGTGCACAAAAAGTCCAAAAACAAAACCGAACATGACTAAAACAAAACATGATCACACAGACATGACACATTGTAGGTCGGAAAAAACTAAGAAAAACGGAAATTTTTTAAATATTTTTACAGAGACAAAAAAGACGGATTTCCGACTATGGATGGACAAATACATGCCTGTTTTAGCACACTTACATGTCAGACAAAACAACAAATTTAGCTGAACTGCACCAATTTTGTCAAAAATTCAAGCAGAAGATTGAAGCTTGTGGATGGCTACCAAAAGCGCCTTATTGCAGTGAAACTTGCCAAGGGACATGTAACCAAATATTAACATTGCTGTATGTATACTTTTGACCCAGCAGATTTGCTCACATTTTCCGTAGACCCATAATAAATTCATAAAAGAACCAAACTTCATGAATGTTTTTTGTGACAAACAAGTATGTGCTCCAATCACTCTATCACAAAAAAATAAGAGTTGTATAAATCATTGGAAACTCAAGACAGCCATGACATTATGTTCTTTACAAGTGTATGTAAACTTTGATCGCGACTGTACATACAGTACATAAATATGTCTTTCCCCGCTAAAAACAACACGCCCCAAATATCAACTTCTATGAACACATTGCTGTCTGAGCCACTAAGATATTCAGTTGTGCACACTGAAGCTACAAGCTGCGCTCTCTTAGCACGCAATTAAAGTTAAAGTTAAAGTTAAAGTACCAATGATTGTCACACACACACACTAGGTGTGTCTGGCCAGGACCTTCAGCTCTCACTGGATCGGTTCACAGCCGAGTGTTAAGCGACTGGGATGAGAATCAGCACCTCCAAGTCCGAGTCCATGGTTCTCGCCCGGAAAAGGGTGGAGTGCCATCTCCGGGTTGGGGAGGAGATCTTGCCCCAAGTGGAGGAGTTAAAGTACCTCGGAGTCTTGTTCACAAGTGAGGGAAGAGTGGATCGTAATAATGCGGACGCTGTATCGATCCGTTGTGGTGAAGAAGGAGCTGAGCCGGAAGGCAAAGCTCTCAATTTACCGGTCGATCTACGTTCCCATGCTCACCTATGGTCATGAGCTTTGGGTTATGACCGAAAGGACAAGATCACGGGTACAAGCGGCCGAAATGAGTTTCCTCCGCCGGGTGGCGGGGCTCTCCCTTAGAGATAGGGTGAGAAGCTCTGCCATCCGGGGGGAGCTCAAAGTAAAGCCGCTGCTCCTCCACATGGAGAGGAGCCAGGTAAGGTGGTTCAGGCATCTGGTCAGGATGCCACCTGAACGCCTCCCTAGGGAGGTGTTTAGGGCACGTCCGACCGGTAGGAGGCCGCGGGGAAGACCCAGGACACGTTGGGAAGACTATGTCTCCCGGCTGGCCTGGGAACGCCTCGGGGTCCCCCGGGAGGAGCTGGACGAAGTGGCTGGGGAGAGGGAAGTCTGGGCTTCCCTGCTTAGGTTGCTGCCCCCGCGACCCGACCTCGGATAAGCGGAAGAAGATGGATGGATGGATGGACACACTAGGTGTGGCGAAATTATTCTCTGCATTTGACCCATCACCCTTGATCACCCCCTGGGAGGTGAGGGGAGCAATGGTGTTTTTAATGGTGCGTTCAATTACCACTGAACAGAGTAGGACAACCCACGCCAGAAGTAATAAATAACTATTATAGACTCCATTTGTCACGTCCTTTTCATTCAAATAAATCGTAAAGTGCTACAGCACAAACCAATATTTCCAACAACAACAGTAAAAGATTAGCTATTAAAACAGATAAAACACAAACTAAAACACTTAATTGAAACGAAGAAAATAATAGTTTTTTCTATTTATTTAAGTTATATTTACAAAACCCTTTGAGTACATTCCACAATAATACCCCGATATCAATGTTAACCGTGATCCTTTTGGCCCCAATAACCGTGACATGAAATTCTCACATTGTTACATCCCTACAGTGTGATTGTTACCAACATCTGTAGACAACAATGTAAACCCCGCGGCTCCATTTTCTCCGGTAAAAATACAACCAACTTGAAGCGTCTTCTACAGGCTAATCATCAGGACATCTACGAGACAGTAAGTAGGCCTAAGTCGGGGGTCAGCAACCCGCGGCTCTTTAGCGCCGCCCTAGTGGCTCCCTGGACCTCTTTCAGAGATGTGTGAAAATGGAAAAAGATGAAGGAAAAATATTTTTTTTTTTTGGTTTTTCTATATTTTCTGTAGGAGAACAAACATGACACAAACCTTCCTAATTGTTAGAAATCCCACTGTTTACGTTCTACATGCTTCATTCACTGATGAGAGTATTTGGCAAGCACCGTTTTGTCCTACTAATTTCAGCCATCCTTGAACTCATTGTAGTTTGTTTACATGTACAACTTTCTCTGATGCTGCCACAGAAAGACGCGTTTTATGCCACTCCTTCTTTGTCTCATTTTGTCCACCAGACGTTTTATGCTGTGCGTGAATGCACAAAAGTGAGCTTTGTTGATGTTATTGACTTGTGTGGAGTGCTTATCAGGCATATTTGGTCAATCTCTGGACTGATGAATCACGCTTTTCCATCTGGCAATCTGATGGACTAGTCTGGCTTTGGAGGTTGCCAGGAGAATGATACATTTCGGACTGCATTGTGCCGAGTGTGAAATTTGGTGAAGGAGGAATTATGGTGTGGGGTTGTTTTTCAGGAGTTGGGCTTGGCCCCTTTGTGAAAGGAACTTTGAATGCTCCAGGATACCAAAACATTTTGGACAATTCCATGCTCCCAACCTTGTGGGAACAGTTTGGAGCAGGCCCCTTCCTCTTCCAACTTGACTGTGCACCAGTGCACAAAGCAAGGTCCATAAAGACATGGATGACAGAGTCTGTTGTGGATGAACTTGACTGGCCTGCACAGAGTCCTGACCTGAACCCGATAGAACAGAGACTGAGAGCCAGCCCTTCTCCACCAACATCAGTGTGTGACCTCACCAATGGTGGAAAATTCCTATAAACACACTCAGCAACCTTGTGGACAGGCTTCCCAGAAAAGTTGAAGCTGTAATAGCTGCAAAAGGTGGACCCACATCATATTGAATCCTATGGGTTAGGAATGGGATGGCACTTCAAGTTCATATGTGAGTCAAGGCAGGTGGCCAAATACTTTTGGCAATATAGTGTATGTTAGCCGTTATATTTTGTAGTCGAGAAGATGTATCGTACTTTTCGTCGACTAAAATGTTGAAGGATTTAGTCGACTAAAACTTGGCCAGAACTAAATTAATTTACATTATTAAAATGTGACTAAAACTAAAATACATAAGACATGAATTGAAAACTGTTGTCAAAATGAAGACTGGATGATACGGGCTAGCACTCCTGCAGCATATTTACACTCTCTGGCTCTCATTGAAGGCGGACGCTTCCCTTATCTCTCCTGCTTTTGCTTCTTTGTCTTGTCCTAACTTTCTGCTTTGCACTGCTCTCCAAAATCTAAACAATGGAATTGATCAAATAGCCTCTCAGCGATATTGGCAAGACGTTTGGCTTCGGGGGAACCCGCCTGTGCTGACGCAACTTTTGCTGCTGGATACAAAATGGGGAGAAGTGGAGGGTTGTGTGCTTGGCGATCCTTTCAGCCGAGGACGTAGTAGACATCTACCTTTAAAGGGGAACATTATCACAATTTCAGAAGGGTTAAAACCATTAAAAATCAGTTCCCAGTGGCTTATTTTATTTTTCGAAGTTTTTTTCAAAATTTTACCCATCACGCAATATCCCTAAAAAAAGCTTCAAAGTGCCTGATTTTAACCATCGTTATATACAACCGTCCATTTTCCTGTGACGTCACATAGTGATGCCAACACAAACAAACATGGCGCATAGAACAGCAAGCTATAGCGACATTAGCTCGGATTCAGACTCGGATTTCAGCGGCTTAAGCGATTCAACAGATTACGCATGTATTGAAACGGATGGTTGTAGTGTGGAGGCAGGTAGCGAAAACGAAATTGAAGAAGAAACTGAAGCTATTGAGCCATATCGGTTTGAACCGTATGCAAGCAAAACCGACGAAAACGACACGACAGCCAGCAACACGGGAGCAAGCGAGGACGAATTCGGCGATCGCCTTCTAACCAACGATTGGTATGTGTTTGTTTGGCATTAAAGGAAACTAACAACTATGAACTAGGTTTACAGCATATGAAATACATTTGGCAACAACATGCACTTTGAGAGTGCAGACAGCCCAATTTTCATCAATTAATATATTCTGTAGACATACCCTCATCCGCTCTTTTTTCCTAAAAGCTGATCTGTCCAGTTTTGGAGTTGACGTCAGCAGGCCAGGGAAGCTAGGGTCGATATTCTTCTCTTGATCATCTTCGGTGGCATAACCAAGACATCCAGGGGGTTTAGCTCGCTCGTCTGCGGGAACAAACTGCCGCCATTGCTTGCCGTGCTACCGAGGTCCTTTGTCCCTGAATTGCTCACACACTCCGGCAGATTCAATGGGGGTCTGGCGGCAGATTTCTTTGACTTTATCGTTGGAAATGCATATGCTTTGAGTGTCGCAGGATATCCACACATTCTTGCCATCTCTGTCGTAGCATAGCTTTCGTGGGTAAAGTGTGCGGAACAAACGTCCAATTTCTTGCCACTTTCGCATCTTTGGGCCACTGGTGCAACTTGAATCCGTCCCTGTTCGTGTTGTTACACCCTCCGACAACACACCGACGAGGCATGATGTCTCCAAGGTACGGAAAACAGTCGAAAAAACGGAAAATAACAGCTGATTTGACTTGGTGTTTGTAATGTGTTTGAGAAAATGGCGGATTGCTTCCCGATGTGACGTCACGTTGTGACGTCATCGCTCCGAGGGCGAATAATAGAAAGGCGTTTAATTCGCCAAAATTCACCCATTTAGAGTTCGGAAATCGGTTAAAAAAATATATGGTCTTTTTTTCTGCAACTTCAAGGTATATATTGACGCTGACATATGTCTGGTGATAATGTTCCCCTTTAAGGTACCCCGAAACTGCCACAAATGATTATAAAGTGGGCAGAGCTGTGAGCACTCGGGATGTAGCGATTTTTAAATAAATCACAAACAAGAAAACACCCTGGAGAAGCTGTCTGCTCTGCGAGGCAAAGTTATGATCGATTTGAGGAACAGAAACGGGCAATTAACGAGAAACGTTTAACTTTGTATTTGCTCGCTCAAACACAAACATTCTAATCTGGATTTCGTTTTCCTGCTGAAACGGCTTGCCAGCTCCGTGACTCCCTCGGAGGACAGCACAGCGAAGACGCTCCAAATTCCTTCCCCGTCCTTCATGGACACACACCTGCGGTTTTGTTGATTTTTGTGGGACTGACTGGCTGGGGTATCGCAAAAACACCCTGCGATAGCACCGGGATCTCTTAAAGGTTATGTGCACACACGCACATTCGCGGAAAATACGCTCCAACCCCCCACATCTTCGTCGCTTCACCCCTCCAGCGCGATCTGTTGACTGCGATCTGCGCCGACGCTGACTGCGGCTGTAGAAAGTTGTGTGACTATCCAAACATTCTCGCCAAAAAAACATTGATTTATTAAACTTTGGCGCGCTCCGCAGCCCACGGTTTTCATCCGATCGGAACCGTTCCGGTATCAAAACGTTCGGCTCAACCGGGAATCGTGAGCTACCCAAAATTATTTTTAAAACATATCCAAGATTACTACCTAGGATTTTCCAGGTAATTTTTTCCCCATTGAAAATTGAATGGGCCATTTTTTGAACTTGCACAATTTCCACATTTCTCAGCCGATTCGAACCGTTCCAACATCCACACACTCCACTCACATCAGACAATCAAACTACCATTTTCCAAGTTCAAAATAATTCCAGGAATTTCTTACAATTCCCGGTTTTCCATAGCCCTATTTTCACCTCTTCCTGGAAAGTTTTCACAGTTCACATTTTTCCACCGTTTTTGATCATTCCACCTACAAAACTCTAATTTGGGACAACAAAACTACCATTTTTCTTTTTGTACAAATTCCCTGGATTTTACCGAAATTCCCATTTAAATACAAACTGTTACTGCGTCAACATTTTTCAACCGATTCAACAAATTCCAACAGCGACCCATTCATATCATCTAGGACAGTGGTTCTCAAATGGGGGTACGCGTACCCCTGGGGGTACTTGAAGGTATGCCAAGGGGTACGTGAGATATTTTTTTTAATATTCTAAAAGTAGCAACAATTCAAAAATCCTTCATCAATATAAATGAAAACCTATCTTTTTTTCCAAATAGTTCAAGAAAGACCACTACAAATGAGCAATATTTTGCACTGTTATACAATTTAATAAATCAGAAACTGATGACATAGTGCTGTATTTTACTACTTTATCTATTTTTTTCAACCAAAAATGCTTTGCTCTGATTAGGGGGTACTTCAATTAAATTTCACAGGGGGTACATCACTGAAAAAAGGTTGAGAACCACTGATCTAGGACAATTGTGCAAGCATCAATACTTTCAAAAATTCCTGGTTTTCCCGAAATTCCCAATTGTCCAGAGAATTCCTATTCAAATATTTGGGAACATTTCTCAGCATTTATTTTTTTTACATTTTTTAACCAGTTGACTAAGTATATTATTGTTAATTATTAGTTACATTTAATAATTTTCTCATTACATACCGAATTTTCTGCTCTTTTTTCTTAAATTTTTACTGTAGTTTTTTCCCATGTAAGAATAGAATAAAACTATTAATAATACAATTGTGTAACTGCATAGACTAGTGTATCAACAATTCTGCCCGTACACAAATATTAATGTTCACTTACACATTTAACACTGTTTATTATGGTTGTTGTCATTTTTCATATTACAAACCCCGTTTCCATTAGTTAGGAAATTGTGTTAGATGTAAATATAAACGGAATACAATGATTTGCAAATCCTTTTCAACCCATATTCAAATGAATGCACTACAAACACAACATATTCGATGTTCAAACTCATAAACTTTATTTATTTTTTTGCAAATAATAATTAACTTAGAATTTCATGGCTGCAACACGTGCCAAAGTAGTTGGGAAAGAGCATGTTCACCACTGTGTTACATCACCTTTTCTTTTAACAACACTCCGTAAACGTTCGGGAACTGAGGAGAAACATGTTTTAAGCTTCTCAGGTGGAATTCTTTCCCATTCTTGCTTGATGTACAGCTTAAGTTGTTCAACAGTCCGGGGGTCTCCGTTGTGGTATTTTAGGCTTCATAATGCCCCACACATTTTCAAAGGGGGACAGGTCTGGACTACAGGCAGGCCAGTCTAGTACCCGCACTCTTTTACTATGAAGCCACGTTGATGTAACATGTGGCTTGGCATTGTCTTGCTGAAATAAGCAGGGGCGTCCATGGTAACGTTGCTTGGATGGCAACATATGTTGCTCCAAAACCTGTATGTACCTTTCAGCATTAATGGCGCCTTCACAGATGTGTAAGTTACCCATGTCTTGGGCACTAATACACCCCCATACCATCACAGATGCTGGCTTTTCAACTTTGCGCCTATAACAATCCGGATGGTTCTTTTCCTCTTTGGTCCGGAGAACACGACGTCCACAGTTTCCAAAAACAATTTGAAATGTGGACTCGTCACACCACAGAACATATTTCCACTTTGTATCAGTCCATCTTAGATGAGCTCAGGCCCAGCGAAGCCGACGGCGTTTCTGGGTGTTGTTGATAAACGGTTTTCGCCTTGCATAGGAGAGTTTTAACTTGCACTTACAGATGTAGCGACCAACTTTAGTTACTGACAGTGGGTTTCTGAAGTGTTCCTGAGCCCATGTGGTGATATCCTTTACACACTGATGTCGCTTGTTGATGCAGTACAGCCTGAGGGATCGAAGGTCACGGGCTTAGCTGCTTACGTGCAGTGATTTCTCCAGATTCTCTGAACCCTTTGATGATATTACGGACCGTAGATGGTGAAATCCCTAAATTCCTTGCAATAGCTGGTTGAGAAAGGTTTTTCTTAAACTGTTCAACAATTTGCTCACGCATTTGTTGACAAAGTGGTGACCCTCGCCCTATCCTTGTTTGTGAATGACTGAGCATTTCATGGAATCTACTTTTATACCCAATCATGGCACCCACCTGTTCCCAATTAGCCTGTTCACCTGTGAGATGTTCCAAATAAGTATTTGATGAGCATTCCTCAACTTTATCAGTATTTATTGCCACCTTTCCCAACTTCTTTGTCACGTGTTGCTGGCATCAAATTCTAAAGTTAATGATTATTTGCAAAAAAAAAATGTTTAGCAGTTTGAACATCAAATATGTTGTCTTTGTAGCATATTCAACTGAATATGGGTTGAAAATGATTTGCAAATCATTGTATTCCGTTTATATTTACATCTAACACAATTTCCCAACTCATATGGAAACAGGGTTTGTAATTCATAAGTTAATATTATTTTCTTTTCTGAATATCATATTTTACGGACCATAAGGCGCACCGGATTATAAAGTGCACTGCCGATGAGCGGGTTTAGTCAGGTCTATTTTCATACAAAAAGGCGCACCGTATTATAGGGCACATTAAAGGAGTCATATTATTATTATTATTTTCTAAATGTAAAACACTTCCTTGTGGTCTACATAACATGTGATGGTGGTTCTTTGGTCAAAATGTTGCATAGATTATGTTTTACAGATCATCTTCAAGTCACTTTCTGACAGTCGCCTTAAGATGTGTCGTTTTGTGGGCGGTCTTATTTACGTGGCTCACCTTCGACAGCGTCTTCTCTCCGCCATCTTTGTTGCAGCGGTGTAGCGTGCAAGGACGGGAGTGGAAGAAGTGTCAAAAATGGAGCTAACTGTTTTAATGACATTCAGACTTTACTTAAATCAATAACGAAGCAGTATCTCCTAATCCGGAAACAACAACGGTGGAAATGTGTCCCGTGAAAAACTGTCCGACCGGAACTCTCTAATAAGTAAAGTTCCTTGGGTGAATAATGTAAACTCACTACACCGGTATGTTTTAGCGCTTTCATGCTGAGTTTACTGACAGATATAAGTAAGAACTTCACACTACTTTATATTAGAAATGGCAACAGCGGAGGATGAACATCACAGAGCAAAAAACATTACCAAGGACAGCACACACCCTGGCTTCCACCTGTTCGACCTGCTACCATCGGGCAGGCGCTACAGGTGCATCAGAGCCAGAACAAACCGGCTCAGAGACAGCTTCTTTCCCAGAGTTGTCACCATCTTGAACTCAAACTTGTAATACATATTTCCCCCCTATACAATTTCCTACCCTAATACCCTAATGTGCAATATTACCCTTCGAGTGCACTGATTGTTATTACTTTATTACTCTGGTACTCTTGTTTGTTCTCTATAATTGTACAGTATTTTGTATATTGTACAGGATTGCTTATGTTTTTTATTGGATAGTAGTCTGTTTATTAAATTCCTATTTTTTATCTTCATTACTACTTGTGTGATTTATTTTTATTCCATATTTGTTTCCACTACAGCACCTTAAGTTGGAGTCCTTAATCTCCATCCATTTTCTACCACTTGTCCTTTTTGGGGTGTCCTTAATCTCGTTATATGCAAATATAATGGCAATAAAGTCCATTCCATTCCAAATTAAGAAGATAGAGAAAAAGAAGAAGCTTATCGACTACGGTGTCGGCACAGACTACAAAGTACAGATCAGCAGGTACCAGAAGGTAAGAAAAGCTGCTTTTGCATAATATTGCGATACAAAACGCCAGATAATATGTCTCACCTTATACACACACACCATAATAATACTCCTATGTTGAAGCACAGTACAATCCATCAAGCGGTGCGACTTCATAGCTTACCAAAGTCGTACTAAAACAGTTTGATAGATTTTTGAGCGCCGTGTGTAATGTTCTATATTTTCAATGGAACATATAAAATGTTGGTGTTGTCTACTTAAGTTATATTGCTATCATAGTGTATTCTACACATATCTCTTATGTTTCACTGCCATCTACTGGTTACACTTATCATTACACCATTTACCAAATAAAATAGCTTTGAGGTGGGTAAGCTCAACCAAACGTAATCCTTATATGAGGCGCACCGGGTTATAAGGCGCACTGTCGCGTTTTGAGGGGAAAAAAGGATTTTAAGTGCGCCTTATAGTCAGGAAAATACGGTATTTTCCACCATAATTTGCAAATAAATTAATAAAAAATCAGACAATGTGATTTCCTGGATTTTTTCCCCTCCATTCTGTCTCTCATAGTTGAAGTGTGCCTATGATGAAATGTTCTATTTTTTTACAATGGAACATATAAAATGTTGGTGTTGTTTACTTGAGTCATATTGCAGTCTTATGTCTGACTGCCATCATATGGCGGTCTAAACGTATCTCTTATGTGTGACTGCCACCTACTGGTCACACTTATCATTACACCATGTGCCAAATAAAATAGCTTGGAGGTCGGTAAGCACAACCAAAATTATTCCGTACATTTGGCGCACCGTCGAGTTTTGAGAAAATGCAAGGATTTTAAGTGCGCCTTATAGTCCGAAAAATACGGTACCTAACTTTGTTCATATTTGAGGTTAGGGCTGAGCGATATATGGAATATACTCGATATATTGTGGGTTTGTCTCTGTGCGATATAGAAAATGACTATATCATGATATTCGAGTATACGTTCTCACGCAGTCGCTTTTAGCTGCGGGCATTACACTACAGGCTCTTCTCACTCTTTCTTGTCTCTCCTTCTCACAGAGACATAAAACAAGCGCACCTTCTTACATACGTCACATACTGTCGCGTCATACGCTCTCGCTGAGCAGAGAGGTAGCAGCATGGGTAACATTAGCTGTGATGCTAGTA
The DNA here is from genome assembly GCF_033978685.3 of Nerophis lumbriciformis. Classification (NCBI taxonomy): domain Eukaryota; kingdom Metazoa; phylum Chordata; class Actinopteri; order Syngnathiformes; family Syngnathidae; genus Nerophis; species Nerophis lumbriciformis. The sequence continues at coordinate 14,693,591 of NC_084567.2, read as the reverse complement.
GAGTGGTAATACGAGAGAAAGAAGTTGCGAATCTGGTAACAAATGAAGGAAGAATTAATTCCTAAGAAAACCAGCAGGGAGTCCATCGTCTGGCGGTGGTTTGGCTTCAAGCGGGAAGATGTTGAACAAGTATGCGCAAAAGCGTTGCTACAAAAGTAGCATTACTGCTAATATGTAGCATCATTTGAAAAGTCACCTGCTAGAAAATAAAGAGTGCTTGAAACTCCGCATGTCAACATCTCCGTTCGGTGCCATACCTACAAAATGCCGAAGCAACCATTTCCAGATCAACACCATATGAAAAAAATAATCAACAATAGAAGGAGATAACGTCCGCAGGAACCTACCACATAGCGAAGGACATACACTATTTGATTTCCTATTATGCAGCTCATTTTTATTTGACAGTTATTAAAATATCTTGTGTGACATCATGCACAAAAGTGTACTTTTTTTGTTTAAAACTATTGTAGTGGCGTTCTGTACAAAAAGTGCACTTTAATTTAGTGTTGTTTTGATATGTCATCTTAGTGACATCATGCACAAAAGTGCACTCATAGCTTGTTTTAAAATGTCTCTGAAAATCTTGCACTTTCTGTTTTGAAATGACATGAATGTTTTGTGCCACTGCTTAATAACTATTTAATAAATACACTTTTGGTAAATTGACTTAGTTGTGATTTCCCTCTCTGCATGAAAGTTTAAAATGAGCATATATTAATGCAGTATGAACAAGAATGTTTTAATGTAGACACATAGAATCATCGTACTGCTGTGATTATATGCATCAAGTGTTCATAAGGCAAAATATGTAGATATATATCGTGTATTGTGACATGGCTTAAAAATATCGAGATATTAATAAAAGGCCGTATCACCCAGCCTTATTTGAGATCAATTGTATTTTCATTTTGAGAGCTTCTAATATTTTAGATCAGGGGTGTCTAAACTTTTTCCACCACGGGCCGCATGCCGAAAAGTTTTGATATTTTGTTACGTAAAAAAAACAAAACAGATATTATAAATATTTACAGTCAAAACTTTGCGTTATAGGTGAGTACCGGTAAGTATAATATTATTATTTTTTAGTTTAAAAATGACAGCGTTTTATTACACTTTTTGCTCTTTTTTCTTACATTTTTACGGTTGTTTTTTTAGATACATGTGTTATTTTTTGAAAATGCATAACTTTTTGGGTATCAGATGGGGAGGGTAATCAGCGGTATGGCACATGACTGCACCTGGGCAATGATCTGTAACAAGTGTTGGGACAGTTTGATTCGGCTGAAAAGACGTTTTTCTTGAAAGGATGGTTTCCTGTCAGCAGAGTCATGTGATATTCAAAGTTGTGATGAAAATGTCTACTTACAGATGTATGGCAGCCAACAACATGAAATCTGCATGCGGCTTTACATTTACTGCAGAACTTAATATGGTCCACATACTGCAAAACAAAACCAGATGAAAGAAGCTAATGACCTAGAGTGCGGCTCAATGAGAAACCCAGCTGGCTCCAAATCACCCTCAAATACCTTTTCTCTGGGGATATTCTTCTTGGCGCAGCCTTCACACATCATCGGGTACTTGGGGCAAATCTCATCGTGAGCCTGAAAAACCGAATGAAGAATCATTCCGCGGAACGTTTGAACCGATACGCTGAGTAAGCAAACTCGTTGGTATACACCGCAACACGTTCGAAAAATACTATTAAAAAAAAATAAACATTAAAAAGTGAAATAAAAGAGCAAACGGGTGAAATGTAATAAAAAAAAGTTGCTATGTTGACTCTAATAAGACAAAGTTTTTTTTCTTCAAAACTGTCATTGCTCCAAAAATAATAATGAATTCCAATCAATGTTATGAATTATTGACATATTTAAGGCTATAAATATTTCCACTGTGAACATTTTTTGAGGGGTTTTGTGATTTTGTCATACAAAAAACTAAATTGTCTTTGACAAAATAGGCATACAACAAACAAAAAAAGAAATGAAACATAAAAATTAAAAAAATATATAATCAACATAGGGATCTGAAGTTGATCTAAAGACTTAAGCCTTATAGTTAAGGAAAAAAACACTTTTATTAATTGGGGCCCTTTTGGATCCCCAATAACTTTAGTGCATTTTTTTTAACTGTCATTGTTCAAAAATAATAATGAATCAAAATCAATGTTATGAATTATTGACTTATTTAAGGCTACTTCACATCAAATATTCCACTTTGAAATATTTTTTGGGGAAAATATTGCATGTTTTGTGTGTTTGTCATATAAAAAACTAAATTGTCTTTGACGAAAAAAGGGCATAAAACAAACAAACATCGAAAAATAATTAAACATAAAAAAATATTGAAACTTATAGGCTCCAGCATTATTAATAATTTATTAAATTGCAATGTTGACTCTAATAACACAAAGTTGTTTTTCTTCAAAACTGTCATTGCTCCAAAAATAATAATGAATCAAAATCAAAGTTGTTATGAATTATTGACATATTTAAGGTTCTTTCACATCAAATATTGCACTTTGAAATATTTTTGGGTGAAAATATTGCATGTTTTGTGTGTTTGTCATATAAAAAAGGGCATAAAACAAACAAACATAAAAAAATAATTAAACATAAAAAAATATTGAAACTTACAGGCTCCAGCACCCACCGCGACCCCAAAAAAGACAAGCGGTAGAAAATGGATGGATGGATAACCAACAAAGGGGTCTGAAGTTGTTCGAAAGACTTAAACGTTAAAAGTTTAAAAAAAAAAAAAGGTTTAATTGTCAACTTATTTTGAACACTTTTATGAGTGGGACCCTTTTGGATCCCTAAGTAATTTTGGTGGTTTCATTGTTCAAAAAATAATAATAAATTAAAACTTAAGCCTTAAAAGAAAAAAGACGACTTATTTTTGACACTTTTATTAATTGGGGCCCTTTTGGATCCCCAATAACTTTAGTGCATTTTTAAAAAAACTGTCATTGTTCAAAAAATAATAATGAATTCAAATCAATGTTGTTATGAATTATTGACATATTTAAGGCTCCTTCACATAAAATATTTCACTTTGAAATATTTTTTGGGGAAAATATTGCATGTTTTTTGTGTTTGTCTTATAAAAAAAAATTGTCTTTGACAAAAGGGGCATAAAACAAACAAACATTAAAAAATAATTAAACATCAAAAATTGTTCAAACCTATAATCGACAAAGGGGTCTGAACTTTTACATAAAAGTAAAAAAAAAAAAAAAAAGGTTTAATTGTCAACTTATTTTGAACACTTTTATGAGTGGGACCCTTTTGGATCCCTAAGTAATTTTGGTGGTTTCATTGTTCAAAAAATAATAATGAATTAAGACTTAAGCCTTAAAAGAACAAAGAAAAAAGACAACTTATTTTTGACACTTTTATTAATTGGGGCCCTTTTGGATCCCCAATAACTTGAGTGCATGTTTTAAAAACTGTCATTGTTCAAAAAATAATAATGAATTAAAATCAATGTTGTTATGAATTATTGACATATTTAAGGCTCCTTCACATAAAATATTCCACTTTGAAATATTTTTTGGGGAAAATATTGCATGTTTTTTGTGTTTGTCATATAAAAAAAAAAAAGGTCTTTGACAAAAAGGGCATAAAACAAACAAACATCAAAAAATAATTAAAAATCAAAAATTATTCAAACCTATAATCGACAAAGGGGTCTGAACTTTTACTTAAAAGTAAAAAAAAAAAAAAATCAATGTCAACTTATTTTAAACACTTTTATAAGTGGGACAATTTTTTAACTATCATTGTTCAAAAAATAATAATGAATGAATCAATGTCATGAATTATTGACATATTTCTTATATTAAATATTTTATGTTTTGTGTGTTTAAATTGTCTTTGACAAAAAGGGCATAAAACAAACCAAAAATGTATTAATTGAACATAAACATTTGGGGGGCAGCACAGTGGTACAGGGGTTAGTGCATGTGCCTCACAATACGAAGGTCCCGAGTAGTCCTGAGTTCAATCCCGGGCTCGGGATCTTTCTGTGTGGAGTTTGCATGTTCTCCCCGTGACTGCGTGGGTTCCTCCCACCTCCTAAGACATGCACCTGGGAATAGGTTGATTGGCAACACTAAATGGTCCCTAGTGTGTGAATGTGAGTGTGAAAGTTGTCTGTCTATCTGTGTTGGCCCTGTGATGAGATGGCGACTTGTCCAGGGTGTACACCGCCTTCCGCCCGAATGCAGCTGAGATAGGCTCCAGCGCCCCCCGCGACCCCAAAAGGGACAAGCGGTAGAAAATGGATGGATGGATAAACATTTGGGTATTTGAAGTTGATCTAAATACTCAAGCCTTAAGGGTAAAAAAAAAAAGACGACTTATTTTTGACACTTTTATTAATTGGGATCCTTTTGGTGAGATTGTTTTAACTGTCATTGTTCAAAAAAGAATAATGAATCAAAATCAATGTTATGAATTATTGACATATTTAAGTCTACTTCACATCAACTATTCAACTTTGAAATATTTTTTTGGGAAAATATTGCATATTTTGTGTGTTTGCCATAAAAAAAACTAAATTGTCTTTGACAAAAAGGGCATAAAACAAACAAAAAAAGAAATTCATGAAACATAAAAAAATTATAAAAACTTATAATCGACAGAGGGATATGAAGTTGAACTAAAGACTTAAGCCTTAAAAGTAAAAAAAAAAAGAAGAAGCAAAAAGACGACTTTTAACACTTTTATTAAGTGGGGCCCTTCTGGATCCCCAATCATTTTTAGTGCAATTTATTTTAAACTGTCATTGCTAAAAAAATAATAATGAATTAAAATCAATGTTAAGACATATTGATACACAATATTTCTTGGGGAAAATATTGTATGTTTTGTGTGTTTGCCATATAAAAAAACTAAGTTGTCTTTGACAAAAAGGGCATAAAACAAACAAACATTAAAAATGAATTAAACATAAACAAAATATTCAAACTTATAAACGACAAAGTGGTTTGAAGTTGATCTAAAGACTTAAGCGTTAAAAGAAAAAAAAATATTTTAAATGACAACTTATTTTTGACACTTTTATGAGTGGGACCATTTTGGATACCCAAGTAATTTTGGTGAGATTGTTTCAACTGTCATTGTTCAAAAAAGAATAATGAATTAAAATCAATGTTATGAATTATTGACATATTTAAGTCTACTTCACATCAACTATTCAACTTTGAAATATTTTTTGGGGAAAATATTGCATATTTTGTGTGTTTGCCATAAAAAAACAACTAAATTGTCTTTGACAAAAAGGGCATAAAACAAACAAAAAAATAAATTCATGAAACATAAAAAAATTATAAAAACTTATAATCGACAGAGGGATATGAAGTTGAACTTATGACGTAAGCCTTAAAAGTAAAAAAAAAAAAAAGAAGTAAAAAGACGACTTAACACTTTTATTAAGTGGGGCCCTTCTGGATCCCCAATCATTTTTAGTGCAATTTATTTTAAACTGTCATTGTTCAAAAAATAATAATGAATTAAAATCAATGTTATGAATTATTGACATATTTAATGCTACTTCACATCAAATATTCCACTTTGAAATATTTTATGTGTTTGTCATAAAAAAAACTAAATTGTCTTTGACAAAAAGAGCATAAAACAAACAAAAAAATTAATTCATGGAACATTAATTTAATTTAATTGGGGCGGTATTGCTCGATTGGTAGAGTGGCCGTGCCAGCAACTTGAGGGTTCCAGGTTCGATCCCCGCTTCCGCCATCCTTGTCACTGCCATTGTGTCCTTGGGCAAGACACTTTACCCACCTGCTCCCAGTGCCACCCACACTGGTTTAAATGTAACTTAGATATTGGGTTTCACTATGTAAAGTGCTTTGAGTCACTAGAGAAAAGCGCTATATAAATATAATTCACTTCACACTTCACTTCAATAAAAACGTATAATCAACAGAGGGATATGAAGTTGAATTAAAGACTTAAGCCTTATAGTTAAGGGGGAAAAAAAGTTGACTTATTTTTTACATTTTTATTAATTGGATAATTAATTTAATTTGGATCCCCAAGACTTTTAGTGCATTTTTTTTAATTGGCATTGCTCCAAAAATAATAATGAATCAAAATCAATGTTATGATTTATTTACATATTTAAGGCTCCAACTACTTCACATCAAATATTCCACTTTAAAATATTTTGGGGGGAAATATTGCATATTGTGTGTGTTTGTCATAAAAAAAAAACTAACTTGTTTTTGACAAAAAGAGCATAAAACAAACAAAAAAATTAATTAATGGAATCATAAAAAAATAATAAAAACGTATAATTGACAGAGGGATACGAAGTTGAAATAAAGACTTAAGCCTTAAAAGTAAAAAATAAGAAAAAGACGACTTATTTTTAACACTTTTATTAATTGGGGCCCCTTTGGAACACAAGTAATTTTAGTGCAATTTTTTTTAAACTGTCATTGCTCAAAAAATAACAATTAATTAAAATCAATGTTATGAATTATTGACATATTTAAGGCTCCAATTACTTCACATCAAATATTACACTTTGAAATATTTCTTGGGGAAAATATTGTATGTTTTGTGTGTTCTCCATATAAAAAACGTAGTTGTCTTTTGACAAAAAGGGCATAAAACAAACAAACATTAAAAAGTAATTAAACATTAAAAAAATATTCAAACTTATAAACGACAAAGTGGTTTGAAGTTGATCTAAAGACTTAAGCGTTAAAAGTGTTTAGTTTTTTTAAATGACAACTTATTTTTGACACTTTTATGAGTGGGACCATTTTGGATACCCAAGTAATTTTGGTGAGATTGTTTTAACTGTTATTGTTTAAAAAATAATAATGAATTAAAATCAATGTTATGAATTTTTGACATATTTAAGTCTACTTCAGATCAACTATTCAACTTTGAATATTTTTTGGGGAAAATATTGCATATTTTGTGTGTTTGCCATAAAAAAAACTAAATTGTCTTTGACAAAAAGAGCATAAAACAAACAAAAAAATAAATTCATGAAACATAAATGATAAATGATAAATGGGTTGTACTTGTATAGCGCTTTTCTACCTTCAAGGTACTCAAAGCGCTTTGACACTACTTCCACATTTACCCATTCACACACACATTCACACACTGATGGAGGGAGCTGCCATGCAAGGCGCGAACCAGCACCCATCAGGAGCAAGGGTGAAGTGTCTTGCTCAGGACACAACGGACATGACGAGGTTGGTACTAGGTGGGGATTGAACCAGGGACCCTCGGGTCGCGCACGGCCATTCTTCCACTGCGCCACGCCGTCACATAAAAAAATTATAAAAAATTATAATCGACAGAGGGATATGAAATTGAACTAAAGACTTTAGCCTTAAAAGTCAAAATTAATAAATAAAAACGACTTTTAACACTTTTATTAATTGGGGCCCTTCTGGATGCCCAATCATTTTTAGTGCAATTCATTTTAAACCGTCATTGTTCAAAAAATAATAATTAATTCAAGTCAATGTTACGAATTATTGACATATTTAAGTCTACTTCACATCAAATATTACACTTTGAAATATTTTTTGGGGGAAATATTGAATATTTTATGTGTTTACCATAAAAATAACTACATTGTCTTTGACAAAAAGGGCATAAAACAAACAAAAAAATAAATTTATGAAACATAAAAAAATAATAAAAACTTATAACCGACAGAGGGATATGAAGTTGAACTAAGACTTAAGCTTTATAGTTAAGAAAAAAAAGAATTAATTGGGGCCCTTTTGGATCCCCAAGACTTTTAGTGCAATTTTTTTGAAATTGTCATTGCTCAAAAAATAACAATGAATCAAAATCAATGTTGTCATGAATTACTGACATATTTAAGGCTACTTCACATCAAATATTGTACTTTGAAATATTTTTTGGGGAAAATATTGCATATTTTGTGTGTTTGTCCTAAAAAAACTAAATTGTCTTTGACAAAAAGGGCATACAACAAACAACAAAATAAATGAAACATAAAAAAATAATAAAAACTTATCGACAGAGGGATATGAAGTTAAACTAAAGACTTAAGCCTTAAAAAACAAACAAAAAAAGACGACTTACTTTTAACACTTATATTAATTGGGGCCCTTTTGGATCCTCAATAACTTTAGTGCATTTTTTTAAACTGTCATTGCTCAAAAATAATAATGAATTAAAATCAATGTTATGAATTATTCACTTATTTAAGGCTCCTTCACATCAAATATTCCACTTTGAATACATTTTGGGGAGAATATTGCATGTTTTGTGTGTTTGTCATACAAAAACTAAATTGTCTTCGCAAAAAGAGCGTAAAACAAACCAAAAAATAAATGAATTAAACATAAAAAAAAAATAAAAACGACGGAAAACAAAAAGACGACTTATTTTTAACACTTTTATTGACAGGGGCCCTTTTGGATCCCATATCATTTTAGTGCTTTTTTTTTTTTTACTGTCATTCCTCAAAAAATAATAATGAATGTTGTTATGAATCATTGACATATTTAAGGCTCCAAATATTTCCACTTTGAACATTTTTTTTGGGGAAAAATATTTCATATTTTGTGTTTTTGCCATGAAAAAACGGGTTTTGACAAAAAGGGCATAAAACAAAATAAAACGTAATATCAATAGATAGACCTGCAGCGATTCTAAAAATATAAACTTTGAAAAAATAAATAAATAATAACTCAATATATTACTTATTTTTAACATGTTGTGGACTGAGACCCTTCCTGGGCGGGCCCCTTAAGGTTAAAAAAAAGTGTATTGGTTTTAAAAGTGAAAAATATTAAAATGTCCCTCGCATGCTTTGATGTGTGGACACCCCTGGTATAATGTACACCATCCTTGTCTCACCTTGATGTCCTTCAAAAGGAAGCTTTCTTTACAATATTTGCAGTTGAGCGTCCTCTCCGGACATTCTCGCTGGTCGTGGCGTTCCTGCTCGTTGGCTCGCATCAACTCTTTGCAGGAAGGACACAGGATGATGGCGAAGTCACACAGCCCCTCATGGCTGGCCTGCAGGGTCACACAATCATTTCAAAAGTCGCCAGTGACCAAGTCAGTGTCGCTACATTGACAAGACTGGACTTGTATTTAATGGACTACAGAGATCACTCGCTAAATTTTTGAAAAATAAAACATATTTTCCATATAGTAGTCGCACCGGAGATATACAAGTTGCAGATATATACGTTGTGAAAAGAGTTATTTAGACAGAAATAAATAACGGTTGGTAGCATGGCCATGCCAGCAACTTGAGGGTTCCAGGTTCGATCCCCGCTTTCGCCATCCTAGTCACTGCCATTGTGTCCTTGGGCAAGACACTTTACCCACCTGCTCCCAGTGCCACCCACACTGGTTTAAATGTAACTTAGATAATGGGTTTCACTATGTAAAAGCGCTTCGAGTCACTAGAGAAAAGCGCTATATAAATATAATTCACTTCACTTCACTGTAAATGTTTATTTACATACCTTAATTGTTGCCAAACTGTGTGTGTGTGTAACACGGCAGTAAAACGGCTGATCAAACAAAACAGAAGTTGTGGTCATGGACCCACTAGCTGCGCAAGCTACAGTCGTGGTCAAAAGTTTACATACACGTGTAAAGGACATAATGTCACAGCTGTCTTCGAGTTTCCAATCATTTCTACAACTCTTATTTTTTTGTGATAGAGTGATTGGAGCACATACTTGTTGGTCACAAAAAACATTCATGAAGTTTGGTTCTTTTATGAATTTATTATGCGTCTACTGAAAATGTGACCAAGTCTGCTGGGTCAAAAGTATACGTACAGCAATGTTAATATTTGGTTACATGTCCCTTGGCAAATTTCACTGCAATAAGGCGCTTTTGGTAGCCATCCACAAGCTTCTGCTTGAATTTTTGACCACTCCTCTTGACAAAATTGGTGCAGTTCAGCTAAATTTGTTGGTTTTCTGACATGGACTTGTTTCTTCAACATTGTCCACACGTTTAAGTCAGGACTTTGGGGAGGCCATTCTAAAACCTTAATTCTGGCCTGATTTAGCCATTCCTTTACCACTTTGGACGTGTGTTTGGGGTCATTGTCCTGTTGGAACACCCAATTGCGTCCAAGACCCAACCTCCGTGCTGATGATTTTAGGTTGTCCTGAAGAATTTGGAGGTAGTCCTCCTTTTTCATTGTCCCATTTACTCTCTGTAAAGCACCAGTTCCATTGGCAGCAAAACAGGCCCAGAGCATAATACTACCACCACCATGCTTGACGGTAGGTATGGTGTTCCTGGGATTAAAGGCCTCACCTTTTCTCCTCCAAACATATTGCTGGGTATTGTGGCCAAACAGCTCCATTTTTGTTTCATCTGACCACAGAACTTTCCTCCAAAAGGTCATATCTTTGTCCATGTGATCAGCAGCAAACTTTAGACGAGCCTTAAGGTGTGGCTTCTGAAGCAAGGGCTTCCTCCTTGCATGGTAGCCTCTCAGTCCATGGCGATGCAAAACACTGACACCTGTGTTCCAGCAGCTTCCAATTCATTGCAGACCTGCTTTTTGGTGGTTCTCGGTTGACTCTTGATCATCCTGACCAATTTTGTCTCAGCAGCAGGTGATAGCTTGCGTTTTCTTCCTGATCGTGGCAGTGACAAAACTGTGCCATGCACTTTATACTTACGAACACTTGTCTGCACAATTGCTCTTGGGACCGTAAGCTGCTTTGAAATGGCTCCAAGTGACTTTCTTGACTTGTTAGTTTTTGCAGATCTGTGCTGAGTTCCTTTGACTTTCCCATTGTCGCGTTTGTAACCGAGTCTATTGACTGCATCACATCAGAATCAGAATCAGAATCAGCTTTATTGTCATTACGCAAGGTAACGAGATTGAGGCCATTCCATACAGTGCGATGTGTGCATGCTAGAAAAACAATGTGCAAATATATAAAAATTTAAAAAATGTAGAAGTGCAATGAATATGGTGTGAAATGAATATATACATGAAAAAACAAAACAAAAACAGGGTGGTTGGTGGAATGGGTTATTGCACCGAAGAGAAGGCAGTTATGAGGGACAATGGGGCAGTCCGTTCAGGATGGTTATGGCCCTGGGGAAGAAGCTGTTCTTTAGCCTGTTTCATGAGCCCTATTTAAATGGGCTCAGAGAAGTCAACAGGTGTTGTCAATCATAATCACTCACATAAAGTTAAGAACCCATGCCATGAAGCTAATTTGATTGGATTGTAACGTTTCTACATCACCAAAATTGATCATGTATGTTGCTGTATGTATACTTTTGACCCAGCAGATATGGTCACATTTTCAGTAGACCCATAATAAAAGAACCAAACTTCAAGAATGCTTTTGTGACAAACAAGTATGTGCTCCAATCACTCTATCACAAAAAAATAAGAGTTGTAGAAATTGTTGGAAACTCAAGACAGCCATGACATTATGTTCTTTACAAGTGTATGTAAACTTTTGACCACGACTGTAGCTCTCCAATAAGCTAAACAGACTCAATAACTCCACGGTGACGTTTTGGGGAATTTACTGAGGAATTTACTAAACTAAAACAATACAAAAAGAATGCCGTTGTAAGTTAATAATACTAACACAGACACTCGTAAACCTGTTAGCGACACACACTTATTTGATTACTGTGATGGTTTTTTTCGTGGTGTGCAATACTGATATTAGTGTTTTCTTGTTGTGTTTTATCTTCTATCTATACATATTAGTGAGCAATATGTAGTATTTATTACTATAAATAAAAATAATCTAAAACTGGTGAAGTTAAATGGAAAATAACTTCATAGTATAATCACTGGATACATATAACAATTTAATTTTTTTTTTTTCTTTTTACATTTTTTTTTTCCATGATGGCATGTGAGGCCCCGCCTCACCTGACTGCATGTCACTGATACAGTATATACACACACACATATACATACGTATACAAACCCCGTTTCCATATGAGTTGGGAAATTGTGTTAGATGTAAATATAAACGGAATACAATGATTTGCAAATCATTTTCAACCCATATTCAGTTGAATATGCTACAAAGACAACATATTTGATGTTCAAACTGATAAACTTTTTTTTTTTGCAAATAATCATTAACTTTAGAATTTGATGCCAGCAACACGTGACAAAGAAGTTGGGAAAGGTGGCAATAAATACTGATAAAGTTGAGGAATGCTCATCAAACACTTATTTGGAACGTCCCACAGGTGTGCAGGCTAATTGGGAACAGGTGGGTGCCATGATTGGGTATAAAAACAGCTTCCCAAAAAATGCTCAGTCTTTCACAAGAAAGGATGGGGCGAGGTACACCCCTTTGTCCACAACTGCGTGAGCAAATAGTCAAACAGTTTAAGAACAACGTTTCTCAAAGTGCAATTGCAAGAAATTTTGGGATTTCAACATGTACGGTCCATAATATCATCAAAAGGTTCCGAGAATCTGGAGAAATCACTCCACGTAAGCGGCGTGGCCGGAAACCAACATTGAATGACCGTGACCTTCGATCGCTCAGACGGCACTGTATCAAAAACCGACATCAATCTCTAAAGGGCATCACCACATGGGCTCAGGAACACTACAGAAAACCACTGTCACTAAATACAGTTTGTCGCTACATCTGCAAGTTAAAGCTCTACTATGCAAAGCGAAAGTCATTTATCAACAACATCCAAAAACGCCGCCGGCTTCTCTTGGCCCGAGATCATCTAAGATGGACTGATTCAAAGTGAAAAAGTGTTCTGTGGTCTGACGAGTCCACATTTCAAATTGTTTTTGGAAATATTCGACATCGTGTCATCCGGACCAAAGGGGAAGCGAACCATCCAGACTGTATCGACGCAAAGTTCAAAATCCAGCATCTGTGATGGTATGGGGGTGCATTAGTGCCCAAGGCATGGGTAACTTACACATCTGTGAAGGCACCATTAATGCTGAAAGGTACATACAGGTTTTGGAACAACATACGCTGCCATCTAAGCAGAGGTGGGTAGAGTAGCCAGAAATTGTACTCAAGTAAGAGTACTGTTACTTTAGAGATTTATTACTCAAGTAAAAGTAAGGAGTAGTCACCCAAATATTTACTTGAGTAAAAGTAAAAAGTATGTTGTGAAAAAACTACTCAAGTACTGAGTAACTGATGAGTAACATACACACACATATCATATATATATATATACACATATATATATATACACACACACACATTTATATATATATATACACATATTTATATATATATATATATATATATATACACAGTATATAATTTATATTTATTTATTTTGCCGTTTTTGTTTACATGTTAAAGGTGTTTTAATGAATATACATGCATGTTTAACACATATAGATTCCTTTCTTTCATGAAGACAAGAATATAAGTTGGTGTATTACCTGATTCTGATGACTTGCATTGATTGTAATCAGACAGTCGTGCTGATAGCGTCCACGTTTTCAAATGGAGGAGAAAAAAAGTTCCTCCTTTCTGTCTAATACCACATGAAAGTGGTTGGTTTTTGGCATTTTATTTGTCCAGCTTCCATATTCGCTTTTATACACTTTACAAGAAATACATTGGCGGCAAACTCCGTAGCTTGCTAGCTCGTTTGCGCTGGCTTTCGGAGACTTTTGTTTTGAAAGCGCAGGCGCGATGGAGCGGCACTTTTATTGTGAAGACAGGAACTGTGCAGTCAGTCTTTAGGCTTTTGACGGGAAATAAAAAAGGGTCTTTTTTCCTTCACACTTTTGATTGATTGATTGGAACTTTTATTAGTAGATTGCACAGTACAGTACATATTCCGTACAATTGACCACTAAATGGTAACACCCCAATAAGTTTTTCAACTTGTTTAAGTCAGGTCATGTGACCGCCTGGCTCTGTTTGATTGGTCCAACGTCACCAGTGACTGCATCTGATTGGTGGAACGGAGTGAACGTCACCAGTGACTGTATTTGTTGAAACGCAGGCACTATGAAGGTCTGTCTGACAGACCAAAACAAACAAAGCGTGCATTAACAGATCGATAAAAATTAGTAGCGAGTAGCGAGCTGAATGTAGATAAAAGTAGCGGAGTAAAAGTAGCGTTTCTTCTCTATAAATATACTCAAGTAAAAGTAAAAGTATGTTGCATTAAAACTACTCTTAGAAGTACAATTTATCCCAAAAGTTACTCAAGTAGATGTAACGGAGTAAATGTAGCGCGTTACTACCCACCTCTGCATCTAAGTGCCGTCTTTTTCATGGACGCCCCTGCTTATTTCAGCAAGACAATGCCAAGCCACATTCAGCACGTGTTACAACAGCGTGGCTTCGTAAAAAAAAAAGTGCGGGTACTTTCCTGGCCCGCCTGCAGTCCAGACCTGTCTCCCATCAAAAATGTGTGGCGCGTTATCAAGCATAAAATACGACAGCGGAGACCCTAAACTGTTGAACGACTGAAGCTCTACAAACTACGGCCCGCGGGCCGGATCCGGCCCCCCAGCATCCAAAATCCGGCCCACAGGAAGTCCCAAGTTAATTTTTTTTTTTTTTCTTTTCTTTTTTTAATCTTTCCTTTCTAATCCATTTTCTACCGCTTGTTACTCTTGGTGTCTCCTAGCCGCTCAGGCAAATCATATTGTCTAAAAATGATTTTTCCCATCGATAACGTGACAATGTTAAATGTTGATGAACATCAATGTTAATTGATGTTAAATGACAAAATGGATTATAAAGACAATGTATATATGTACTGTATATATTTATATACAGTATATATATATATATATATATATATATATATATATATATATATATATATATATATATATATATATATATATATATATATATATATATATATACAGCCTGGCCCACGGCCAAATTTTTTTAACCCAATGCGGCCCCCGAGTCAAAAAGTTTGGGGACCCCTGCTCTACATAAAACAAGAATGGGAAAGAATTCCACTTTCAAAGCTTCAACAATTAGTTTCCTCAGTTCCCAATCGTTTATTGAGTGTTGGTAAAAGAAAAGGTGATGTAACACAGTGGTGAACATGCCCTTTCCCAACTACTTTGGCATGTGTTGCAGCCATGAAATTCTAAATTAATTACTATTTGCAAAAAAAAAAAAAGTTTATGAGTTTGAACATCAAATATCTTGTCTTTGTAGTGCATTCAATTGAATATGGGTTGAAAAGGATTTGCAAATCATTGTATTCCGTTTATATTTACATCTAACACAATTTCCCAACTCATATGGAAACGGGGTTTGTATACACACACACACACACGTATATATATATATATATATATATAAAAATATACATATACATACATATATACACACACACACATAAATATATACATATATATACATATATAGATATATACATACATATGTATAAATATATACATACACATACATGCATACATATATATATATACACACACTCACACATATATATATACACACACACACGTATATATACGTATATATACACACACACACGTGTGTATGTATATATATATATATATATATATATATATATATATATATATGGATATATACTGTGTATATATACATATATATATATATATATATATATATATATATATATATATATATATATATATATATATTTATATATATAGACTATACATATATAGCCTATACATATATATGTACATATTATATTAATATAATGGATATATAATTAATATAATTGGATATTAAGAGTATGTCAAAGTTCGACTTCTACCTTGTTTACTTCTGTGACAACCTCTTTAAAGTTTTGTAATCAACCAGAAAATATCAAGCAGCTAAAATGTGCCAAACATGGATAAGTGTGGAGAGTGTTTTGCAAGTATATCCCATCATGCATTGTAATAGATTTAAATGTGTGTAATTTAGAATTGTTTTATGGTGCATGGAGGTTTTTATGTTATCCACAAAGTTCAGTGACCAGATATGTTGATATTTTGTGTTCTTTTTTAGCACTATGACTAGGGAAGGTTGTTTGCATTGCGTCATATAAAAAATGCTATAGTTACTTTACATGCAGTTGGCTTTCGGCCCTTGACCAAATTTTTTAATAAAGATATGTATGTACTTAAAATAGTTTTTACAGAGTTAGAATTAATTTATTTTAGCACAACATACTTTGTTAATTGTAATAAATAATTGTAATACATTTCAATGAAGATGTAAATGTATTTTTCATTAGTTTTCATGAGTCTATGTGATGGTTTATTTAAGACACATATATAATATTATTAATTTAGTTACAAATTACGTTTTTAGCACAACATAGTTTGTAAATTGTAATAAATAATTGTGATACATTTTAATAAATATGTAAATGTATTATACATCAGTTTTCATGAGTCTTTTTGATGATGTTTATTTAAGAAACATTTATTATTATTTATTATTAATTTATTTACAATGTATTTATTTTAGAACATAGTTTGTAAATTGTCATAAATAATTGTAATACATTTTAATAAATATGTACATTTATTTTTCATCAGTTTTCATGAGTCTATATGATGATGTTTATTCAAGAAACACATATCTATTAATAATTTAGTTAGAATGCATTACTTTAGCATAACATAGTTTTTAAATTGTAATAAATAATTGTATACATTTGAATAAATATGTACATTTATTTTTCATCAGTTTTCATGAGCCTGTATGATGATGTTTAAGAAACATATATATTATTTATTATTCATTTAGTTATAATATATTTATTTTAGCACAACAGTGTGTAAATTGTAATAAATGTCAATAAATATGTACATTTATTATACATCAGTTTTTATGAGTCTGTATGATGATGTTTATTTGAGAAAAATATATTATATTTTATTCTTAATTTAGTTAGAATTATTTATTTTAGCACAACATAGTTTGTAAATTGTAATAAATAATTGCAATACATTTTAATAAATATTTTCATGAGTCTATATAATGATGTTTATTTAAGACACAAGTATTACTATTTGTATTAATTCATTTAGAATTTATGTTTCAGCACTGCGTGATTGTATGTACATTTAATTTTCATCAGTTTTTATGAATCCCTTCTTTTGCAGTATATGTGTATTGGTATTTAATTTCGTAATCAGCCTGACCTAAGCCTTGATAATTAACACAGGGTTGCGAATCATTTGACAAGGTTGTAAACTGCAAGTAGGTTAGATATTATTCTTGAATATAATTAAAATCAAGAGTAAGAGATATTTGAGGAAAGGTTGGGCCTCAAAGCCAGAAAGGTTAAGAACCCTTGGTGGAATCCAAGTGCTTGTACGAGTCCACACCTCAAAGTCCTTGATGGTCCCTGTCCACGTGCACCCTTCGTTGGGACAGACGGCTGCCAAGGCCTCCACTTCTCTCCGTGCTGCGTTGTCTGCAAATGCCTGGGACACAAGAGGGCCGTCAACATCAAGGGTCACAACGTTCTGAGGGCCCGCTTAAGTCGACATCACCCTTTTCTTGACATTTCATCACCTTCATTATATCAATGGTAAAGATGTACTTACACCTCCGGGCTTGAGAATGGAAGTGGGTTCTTCAAATAAATCTTCTTTGATGCAAGCGTTGCATTTTTCCGGTCCAGAACTAGATAAGAAGATATTTCTACATTTAAAAAAATGCATTCAGTGGCATATGTCACACAGAGGACTATGCACTCCTTGTTGCCTAGGTTACAATAAATGTCAGCTCATTGATAATAATAATGATAACTACCTATAGAGCGCACCGGTATATAAGCCACACCCACTACATTTTAGAAGCAAAAACATTTGTTTTTCCATATATTGCTTCGATTTTACTGACGTCACGTCCCACCCATTACATACGCGTGGTGGTCAAGCTACACTATATTGCCAAAAGTATTTGGCCACCTGCCTTGACTCACATATGAACTTGAAGTGCCATCCCATTCCTAACCCATAGGGTTCAATATGATGTCGGTCCACCTTTTGCAGCTATTACAGCTTCAACTCTTCTGGGAAGGCTGTCCACAAGGTTGCGGAGTATGTTTATAGGAATTTTCGACCATTGGTGAGGTCACACACTGATGTTGGTCGAGAAACTTGGCTCTCAGTCTTCGTTTTAATTCATCCCAAAGGTGTTCTATCGGGTTCAGACCGCGAATACCACACCACCTTAGCCGTGCTCACCTTTTAGAGCACAGCTGTAACTTCCGGGCACTGAAGCTGCAGAAAATAGCTCTTCTCAGGTTTCTCTATGTTTACATGTTCACACTTTGCACCATTTTCTAACACTCTATGAAGCATTTCTTATTTTTAAGTGTTCAATGGGATTTTACTATTTAGTTTGCCTTGTTTGAGTGTTTTTCACGCTTGTGTTGACGTTTCTGTCTTGATGGCTGAGAGCATTATAATCAGAGTAAGGTTACATTTCACATTTCAAACAAAATATTTATTTCTCCAGCTCCTTATTTTCCATAGGTCATAAAACATTATCGGTTATTGGTCCTGCTAGACACCGACACCTATTTATTAATACCCCCTTAACATTTGACAACCAAACAATTACACAAGGCGACTCGGTAAAGAATCTGGGTATTTTCCCCGAACCCAACTCTCTCGTTTGAGTCACACATTAAGAGTGTTACTAAAACGGCCTTCTTTCATCGCCGTAATATCGCTAAAATTTGTTCCATTTTGTCCACCAGCGACGCTGAGATCATTATTCATATGTTCGTTACGTCTCGTCTCGATTAATGTAATGTATTATTTTCATGTCTCCCTATGTCTAGCATTAAAATATTACAGTTGGTACAAAATGCGGCTGCTAGACTTTTTACAAGAACAAGAAAGTTTGATCATATTACGTCTATACTGTATACCTTTATATACATATACATATATATATATATATATATATATATATATATATATATATATATATATATATATATATATACCTATATATACACACACACCTATATATACACACACACACCTATATATATATATATATTCATATATATATATATATATATATATATATATATATATATATATATATATATATATATATATATATATATTAGGGCTGCAACAACGATTGATTAAATCGATTAATATCGATTATAAAAATAGTTGGTGATTAATTTCGTCATCGATTCGTTGGATCTATGCTAATGCGCAGAGGCAATTATTTATTTGTATTTTTTTATAAACCTTTATTTATAAACTGCGACATGTACAAACAGCTAAGAAACAATAATCAAAATAAGTATGGTGCCAGTATGCTGGGTTTTTTTTCAATAAAATACTGGAAAGGATAGAAATGTAGTTTGTCTCTTTTATCCGATTAGTAATCGATTAATCGAAGTAATAATCGACAGATTAATCGATTATCAAATGAATCGTTAGTTGCAGCCCAATATATATAGGTGTGTGTATATATATATAGGTGTATGTATGTGTATATATATATATATATATATATATATATATATATATATATATATATATATATATATATATATATATATATATATATATATATATATATATAGGTAATAATAGTTTTACTACTTACGTATAAAATACTAAAGGCTCTAGCTCCATCCTATCTTGCTGATTGTTTTGTACCATATGTCCCGACAAGAAATCTGCGTTCAAAGAACTCCGGCTTTTTTATTATTGCTTACTATCTGTTTATATTATTTTATTGTATTTCTGATTATTATAATTATTATTAATTTATTATTATTATTATTATTTGTAAAAAAAAAAAAATGTATATATATATATATATATATATATATATATATATATATATATATATATTTTGACTTGTTAATCTTTATTTAATTGATTTATCTGGATATATTATTATTTTGTTTTCCGGCTGTTTTTTTCTTATGGGGGGGGGTGGCATCACCGGGATATAAACAAAAACATATTTTTACATTTAGGAAAGACAACAAATATATGATGTATGTAAATATGACGTAATGGATAGGATTGTCTGATGCTGGAGGTCAATAAAAATGTCATGAAAAATAAAAAATAAATCTGATAAATTATTATCGGAATATTGCAGTTTTCATTTGGAAAACTGCAACAAAAACAAACAAAAATTTTAAAAAATAAAAGCATGTGTAGAATAATAAGTATCGATATCGACAGATGTTTTAGCCATATCACCCTAATTGTGCATCATTTAAACTAATAAAAGATTAAATGGGGTACAATAGTGTATCATGACAGTGCCATGCAGCTTAAACGCTGATTGTATTCCTGTTACAAATAATACTTAATGTGAAGGCTGTAAAATCCCATTTTAGTGAAGTGCGATGAGTGCGCAACTACATTGTCGGTGACTGGTCGTTAGTGTTCTTCAAAACAAAATACTTGTATCGATCACATTTTGCTCAGGTAGAACATTAATATTTAACATAATGTGATCATACTATAAACATACATTAATTTGTAAATACTCATTACTATTTGCTGCGTCTACATCACCCTAAAGATTTGATTTTACCTTATTTAACTGAAAACTTTTACATTAGGGAAAAAAAACATTTTAAAAAAAATAAATCTAAAAATATTGTTTTTATTGGTAACTATCTGTTTATATTATTTATTCTATTTCTGATTATTATTATTATTAATTTATTATTATTATTATTATTTATTTTTTAAACTTGTTTTTCTTTATTTAATGGATTTATCTGTACATATTTTTATTTTGTTTTCCTGCTGTTTGTTTCTTTTTGGGGGGGTGGCATCGCTGGGATACAAACAAAAAAATATTTTGACATTTAGGGAAGACAAAAAATATATGATGTATGTAAATATGATGTAATGGATAGAAATGTCTGATGCTGGATGTCAATAAAAAATAAATGAAACAATTTTTTTTTTTAATCTGATAAATTATTATCAAAACTGCAACACGAACAAACAAAACATTTATATTTACCCTAATTGTGCATCATTTAAACTATTTAAAGGTTAAATGGGGTACAATAGTGTATCATGACAGTGCCATGCAGCTTAAACGTTGACTGTGACGTCATTGTTGTTATATTGTTTGATATTAATGATAAACTTGTGATTAGAGCGACGACTGCACGGCGGCTTTTAGAGCTTTAATAGTGTTCACAACATTACATTTGAGTATTCCTGTTACAAATAATACATAATGTGAAGGTTGTAAAATCATATTTTGGTGAACGTAGCTAGCTAGCTTGTGAGTCATCTAGCATGCTTGGTACCCACCTGACGAGCTGATGGAAGCAGAAGCAACAGAAGCGGTGGCCACACTGCGCCTGCAATGGCCTCCTCAGGACTTTCAGGCAGGAGTTGCACAAATGCTTGTCCTCCAGGTGGTTCGCCAGAATGTTCTTGGGGAAGCCAGGCTTGTTCCCTTCCAGGGAAGATGGAGGAGACGGCTCCTGGGCAGCCATTATCCCCCTTCATCAGTATCGAGGGTGCGTTCAAGAACACCAAGACATTCTGCAACCTCTCGTGGCTACTTTTCTTACGGACGACATTTTTTTTTTTTTTTTTTACATGAAAGTGAGGCAGGATAAAGGAGTAACACGACTGGCAACAAGTTCAACAACACACATGTTAACGTGTTAGACGGCCATTGAACAAATGGCATCGCGTTGTGTTGAATGGGACACCTGATGATGCAATACCGTATCTACCTTTGGGGGGCGCAGCACCCGCGTTGCCAGACGTATGGCAATTCTCCAATTTGTACGATAGTTTCACTCTTTGTGCGGTCAATAGTTCCATCCATCCATCCATTTTCTACCGCTTGACCCTTCTGGAGTCGCGGGGGGTGCTGGAGCCTATCTCAGCTGCATTAGGGCGGAAGGCGGGGTACACCCTGGACCCAAATATCGAAATTGTACGAATTGACTATGTGGTGCCGAATGTAAAAACCCACTTTTCTAGTATATACATCTCTCACAATTAGCTCACTTTTCTCACATTTAGGTAATTTCATCACATTTAAGTTTGAATTAAATGGTGACTCGAATATTATATACAGTATACATGTTCAATCTAAATCCATCCATCCATTCATCTTCTTCCACTTATCCGAGGTCGGATCGCGGGGGCAGCAGCCTAAGCAGGGAAGCACATACTTCCCTCTCCCCAGCCATTTCGTCCAGCTCCTCCCGGGGGATCCCGAGGCATTCCCAGGCCAGCCGGGAGACATAGTCTTCCCAACGTGTCCTGGGTCTTCCCTGTAGCCTCCTACCGGTTGGACGTGCCCAAAACACCTCCCTAGGGAGGCGTTCGGGTGTCATCCTGACCAGATGCCCGAACCACCTCATCTGGCTCCTCTCGATTTGGAGGAGCAGTGGCTTTAGTTTGAGCTCCTCCCGGATGATAAAGCTTCTCACCCTATCTCTAAGGGAGAGCCGCGCCACCCGGCGGAGGAAGCTCACTTCGGCCGCTTGTACCCGTGATCTTGTCCTTTTGGTCATAACCCAAAGCTCATGACCATAGGTGAGGATGGGAACGTAGATTGACCAGTAAATTGAGAGCTTTGCTTTTCGGCTCAGCTCATTCTTCACCACAACGGATCGATACAGCATCCGCATTACTGAAGACGCCGCACCGATACGCCTGTCGATCTCACGATCCACTCTTCCCTCACTCGTGAACAAGACTCCTAGGTACTTGAACTCCTCCATGTAGGGCAGGGTCTCCTCCGCAACCCAGAGATGGCACTCCACCCTTTTCCAGGCGAGAACCATGGACTCGGACTTGGAGATGCTGATTCTCATCCCAGTCGCTTCACACTCAGCTGCGAACCAATCCAGTGAGAGCTGAAGATCCTGGCCAGATGAAGCCATCAGGACCACATCATCTGCAAAAAGCAGAGACCTAATCCTGCAGCCACCAAACCGGATCCCCTCAACGCCTTGACTGCGCCTAGAATTCTGTCCATAAAAGTTATGAACAGAATCGATGACAAAGGGCAGCCTTGTGATCATACAGGGAGCGGACCGCCACAATCAGACAGTCCGATACCCCATACTCTCTGAGCACTCCCCACAGGACTTCACTAGGGACACGGTCGAATGCCTTCTCCAAGTCCACAAAGCACATGTAGACTGGTTGGGCAAACTCCCATGCACCCTCAAGGACCCTGCCGAGAGTATAGAGCTTATGAACAGAATCGGTGACAAAGGGCAGCCTTGGCGGAGTCCACCCCCTCACTGGAAACGTGTCCGACCTACTGCCAGCAATGCTCTGACACGGATCGCACAGGGAGCAGACCGCCACAATCAGACATCCCATACACAATCTGATACCCCATACTCTCTGAGCACTCCCCACAGGACTTCCCGAGGGACACGGTCAAATGCCTTCTCCAAGTCCACAAAGCACATGTAGACTGGTTGGGCAAACTCCCATGCACCCTCAAGGACCCTGGTCCACAGTTCCACGACCAGGACGAAAACCACACTGTTCCTCCTGAATCCGAGGTTCGACTATTCGGCGTAGCCTCCTCTCCAGTACACCTGAATAGACCATACCGGGAAGGCTGAGGAGTGTGATCCCACGATAGTTGGAACACATCCTCCGGTTCCCCTTCTTAAAGAGAGGAACTACCACCCCGGTCTGTCAATCCAGAGGCACTTCCCCTGATGTCCATGCAATGCTGCAGAGTCTTGTCAACCAAGACAGCCCCACAGCATCCAAAGCCTTAAGGAACTCCGGGCGGGTCTCATCCACCCCGGGACCTTGCTACCGAGGAGCTTTTTAACTACCTCTGCAACTTCAACCCCAGAAATAGGAGAGTCCACCACAGATTCCCCAGGCACTGCTTCCTCATAGGAAGACGTGTTGGTGGGATTGAGGAGGTCTTCGAAGTATTCCCTCCACCGATCCACAACATCCGCAGTCGAGGTCAGCAGAACACCATCCTCACATACACGGTGTTGACAGTGCACTGCCTCCCCTTCCTGAGGCGGCGGATGGGGGTCCAGAATCGCTTTGAAGCCGTCCGGAAGTCGTTTTCCATGGCTTCCCCGAACTCCTCCCATGTCCGAGTTTTTGCCTCCACGACCGCTGAAGCCGCACACCGCCTGGCCTGTCGGTACCTGTCCACTGCCTCCGGAGTCCTATGAGCCAAAAGAACCCGATAGGACTCTTTCTTCAGCTTGACGGTACCCCTCACCGCCGGTGTCCACCAACGGGTTCTAAGATTACCACCACGACAAGCACCAACTACCTTGCGGCCACAGCTCCAATTAGCCACCTCGACGATAGAAGTGCAGAACATGGTCCACTCCGACTCAATGTCCAGCACCTCCCTCGTGACATGTTCAAAGTTCTTCCGGAGGTGGGAATTGAAACTCTCTCTGACAGGAGACTCTGCTAGACGTTCCCAGAAGACCCTCACAATGCGTTTGGTTCTGCCAGGTCTGTCCGGCATCCTCCCCCACCATCGCAGCCAACTCACCGCCAGGTGGTGATCGGTAGAAAGCTCCGCCCCTCTCTCCAAAACATGAGGCCGCAAATCCGATGACACAACCACAAAGTCGATCATGGAACTGCGGCCTAGGGTGTCCTGGTGCCAAGTGCACATATGGACACCCTTATGTTTGAACATGGTGTTTGTTGTGGACAATCTGTGACGAGCACAAAAGTCCAATAACAAAACACCACTTGGGTTCAGATCCGGGCGGCCATTCTTCCCAATCACGCCTCTCCAGGTTTCACTGTCGTTGCCGCAGCCAACATGAGCGTTGAATCCCCCCAGTACAACAAGGGAATCACCCGGAGGAGCACTTTCCAGTATTCCCTCGAGTGTATCCAAAAAGGGTGGGTACTCTGAATTGCTGTTTGGTGCGTAAGCACAAACAACAGTCAGGACACGTCCCCCCACCCAAAGGCGGAGGGAGGCTACCCTCTCGTCCACTGGGTTGAACTCCAACGTGCAGGCTTTGAGCCGGGGGGCAACAAGAATTTCTACCCCAGCCCGTCGCCTCTCACTGCGTGCAACGCCAGTGTGGAAGAGAGTCCAGCCCCTCTCGAGAGAACTGGTTCCAGAGCCCTTGCTGAGTCCGACTATATCCAACCGAAACTTCTCTACCTCGCGCACTAGCTCAGGCTCCTTCCCCCCCAGCGAGGTGACGTTCCACGTCCCAAGAGCTACCTTATGTAGCCGAGGATCGGACCGCCAAGTGCCCTGCCTTCGGCTGCCGCCCAGCTCACACTGCACCCGGCCAATTTGGCCCCTCCCATGAGTGGTGAGCCCATTGGAGGATTATATTATGTATACATGTTGAATCTAAATATGATTGTTAAATCTAAATTTAAATCTCAATATTAGATTTAAATGGTAAATCTGAATGTTAAATCTAAATCTAAATGTCAAATAAAAATGTTCAATATAAATGTTAAATATAAATCTAAATTTTACATACAAATCTAAATGTTGAATCGAAATATGAATATAAATGTTAAATGTAAATGTTGAACCTACCGTAAATGTAAATATTCAAATGTTAAATCTAATTGTTAAATCTAAATGTTGAATATAAATGTTAAATATAAAAGGTAAACCTAAATGTTCAATCTAAACGTCAAATAAAAATGTTCAATATGAATGTTGAACATAAATGTAAATTTTACGTACAAAATCTAAATGTTAAATATGAATATAAATGTTAAATCGAAATATCAAATATGAATTTAAATATTAAATATAAATGTTGAACCTCAATGTAAATATTCAAATGTTAAATCTAATTGTTAAATATAAATGTTGAATCTAAATGTTAAATATAAAAGGTAAACCTAAATGTTAAATATAAATGTCAAATAAAAATGTTCAATATAAATGGTAAATATAAATACAAATTTTCCTTAGAAATCTAAATGTTAAACATAAATGTTACATCTAAATATCAAATATGAATACAAATGTTAAATCTAAATATCAAATGTGAATTTAAATGTTAAATATTAATGTTGAACCTAAATGTAAATATTCAAATGTTAAATCTAATTGTTAAATCTAAATGTTGAATATAAATGTTAAATATAAAAAGTAAACCTAAATGTTGAATCTAAATCTAAATTTCAAATACAAATGTTGTGAACTGAAGTGAATTACATTTACCGGTATATAGCGCTTTTTCTCATGTGACTCAAAGCGCTTTATATTGTGAAACCCAATATCTAAGTTATATCTAAGCCGGTGTGGGTGGCACTGGGAGCAGGTGGGTAAAGTGTCTTGCCCAAGGACACAACGGCAGTGACTAGGATGGCGGAGGCGGGGATCGAACCTGCAACCCTCAAGTTGCTGGCACGGCCGCTCAACCAACCGAGCTATACCGCCCCAATGTTAAATATAAATCTACATTTTATGTAGAAATCTAAATATTAAATATAAATACAAATGTTAAATCTAAATATCAAATATGAATTTAAATGTTCAATATAAATGTTAAACCTAAATGTAAATATTGAAATATTAAATCTAATTTTTGAATATAAATGTTGAATATAAATGTTAAACATAAAAGGTAAATCTACATGTTAATTCTAAATCTAAATGTAAAATAAAAATGTTCAATATAAATATACATTTTACATAGAAATCTAAATGTTAAATATAAATATAAATGTTAAATCGAAATATTTAATATGAATTTAAATGTTAAATTTAAATGTTGAACTTATATGTAAATATTCAAATGTTAAATCTAATTGTTAAATCTAAATGTTGAATATAAATGTTTAATATAAAAGGTAAACCTAAATGTTAAATGTAAAGCTAATGTTAGATTTCCATCCATCCATCCATTTTCTACCGCTTGTCCCTTTCGGGGTCGCGGGGGGTGCTGGAGCCTATCTCTGCTGCATTCGGGCAGAAGGCGGGGTGCACCCTGGACAAGTCGCCACCTCATCACAGGGCCAACACAGATAGACAGACAACATTCACACTCACATTCACACACTAGGGACCATTTAGTGTTGCCAATCAACCTATCCCCAGGTGCATGTTAGATTTAAATGTTAAATATACATTTAAATGTTAAAGCTAAATGTTGAATCAAAATATAAATGCTAAATCTAAATGTTAATATAAATCTAAGTGTTAAAGCGAAAAGTTAATCTAAATGTTAAATCTAAATCTAAATGCTGAATACAAATACAAACGTTAAATCTAAATGTAAAATATAATTTTTAAATATAAATGTTGGAGCTAAGTCATTATTATTAGAACATTATTCAGCTTCAACATCTGTAATTAACATTTATATTTAACATCTAGATTTAACATTTATATTCAACATTTAGATTTATGTTTATGGATGTTCTCAATCACCCGGGTCATTATATTCTCCTTCTATTCTTTGGTTTGGTCAAACCAAACATTCCAGTTGCGATCTATTGAATGCCCTGATAAAATGTTGATTCATATTTGACATGTAGATTAATATTTAACATGTATATTCAACATTTAGATGTATATTTAATATTTATATTTGGATTTAACATTTAGACTTAGATTTAACATTTAGATTTAACGTTTGGACGTGACATTTAGGTTCAACATTTATATGTAATATTTAGATTTGGATTCAACATTAAGATTTAGATTCAACATTTAAATATAACATTGAGAGTCACCATTCAATTTAAACCTAAATGGAATGAAAATGAGCTCAATGTAAGGGAAGAGAGCTAAATGTGAGAATTACATCTGCCAGTCTCTTTTCAGCCAGATGGGGGCGATATTCTGCCAGTGGCAGCTTTTTTTCCCCAACAGTGCAGTTAGTAAGGAAAACTGCTGTATAAGCTATATCATACATCCACTTTCTATCCTGTTTATCCTCATCCGGGTCAAAAAGCTATGCATGATCATTTTACTCAGAATACAATAATATTACAATAGTTACAATATGTGTCATATTGATTCGACACATCCAGAAGTGCGACGACTATATTGTCAGTAACTGGTCGTTAGTGTTCTTCAAAATAAAATACTTTTATCGATCACATATTTTGCTCAGGTAGAGGCTAGAGCATGACTATTTAATGTGATCATTCCATATACATACATTCGTTTGTAAATACTCGTTACTATTTGCTGCGTCGACATCACCCTAAAGATTTGATTTTACTTTATTTAATTGAAAACTTTTACATTCCGAAAAAAAAAACATTAAAAAAAAAAAATCTGATAAAATACTATCGCAATATTTCAGTTTTCATTTGAAAAAATGCAACAAGAACGAAAAAAAGAAAAAAAGAAAGAAATAAAAGCATGTGTAAAACGTGTAACTCTAATACTTTACTCTGAAAGGGTGAACGGAAGTAAAACGTGTTTCCCTTGGGCTACACTGGACGGACCGGATTGCTGTTTTTTTGCAAAGGAATGTCGCTATAACGTTACTGCGGGGATGATGGATGTCTGACAAGAACCTCACGGAGGGGTAAAAGGAACAAGATGTCGGTGAAAGAGTACTTGCTGTTCAAAAAATGTGAGTTTGTGTTCCATTGCAGCTGCTGTCAGTACATGCTAATGACCGCTTAGGCTAACGTGACTACCAAACACTGCCACTAACCTACCTTTTAATTAATTATAGTTTTATTTAAATGGGTAATTATTTCCGTACAGTCACCCCATTGACATAGTTACGTTGTTTTCCATTTTTTATTTTCTAATCATTCACGTTGAAAAAGGCAAACGCTGTGCCAATACCAAGCTAGCTGTCGGGGATGCTAACGCTAAGCTAACGCTAAATATTTACGTGAACGGGGAGAGTTTTTGCCAAAATGGAAGTCATATGGTTCTTAAAATGAATGATTGAATTAATCACGGAGGCGTGCACACACGCAGCGCGGATGACATGAACGGGAGTCAAATAAAGAATGCGGAATGACAACATTTCTATAAACAATGCAGCTATCATAATTATCATACAATACATATGCTTCTTAAAATGAATGAATGAATAAATGAATTAATCACGGAGTTGCACCCAGGCGTGCACACACACAGCGTGGATGACATGAACGGGAGTCAAATAAAGAATGCGGAATGATAATGTTTCTATAAACAATGCAGCTATCATAATTATCATACATTACATATGGTTCTTAAAATGAATGAATGAATAATTGAATTAATCACGGAGCTGCACCCAGGGGTGCACACACGCAGCGTGGATGACATGAACGGGAGTCAAATAAAGAATGCAGAATAATATTTTTTCTATAAACAATGCAGCTATCATAATTATCATACAATACCTTTACTAATTCTCTTGACATTTTTGGCGTGTATTCATATACCTGACATCTGTATCGGGTGATATGTCGTGCTGCCCACTTGTCGAAAGCACACATGCACATATGTAATGCGATCGCTCCTCTACAGTTACCATTTGGAGTGTGTGTGTCTCTGTAATGTGATTGCTCCTCTACAGTTACATTGTGTGTGTGAGGGGATTGGTCTGCCAATAATGTCCAGTGTTGGCGCTAATAATCTTGAAAATGGGGTCCCAGAGACCCCAAGGTCATAAAAATGGGGTCCCACCAATGTTCCCTCTAATTTTTCATGTGTGTGAGCAAACGCAAAAACTCCCTGAGCATTCAGTGGAGCCCATGTGAGCAACATCAGACGTGCACACTGTGGCTACACCAGCAGCACACCTGTCCCAAACCTGACTAAATAACAAGTTCAATCTCCATCCATCCATCCATTTTCTACCGCTTGTCCCTTTCGGGATCGCGGGGGTGCTGGAGCCTATCTCAGCTGCATTCGGGCGGAAGGAGGTGTACACCCTGGACAAGTCCCCACCTCATCGCAGGGCCAACACAGATAGACAGACAACATCCTCTTATTATTATAATAATCAAATGACAGCAGTCATTTCCATGAGGTTATTTTCTAATATAAGTGTTTAGGCCCACTTACAATGACAATAACAAAAAATATTGTTTTTCATGAACTGTGTACTTGTATTATTTGTCTGGGTGGAGGTCCTGCTTTGGAAATAATTTGTACCCCTTTCAGACATTGCATTTAGTTCCCATTAAAACATTCACATGTTGCACAATGAGATGTAAGCAGGGGATCATGTGTACGCTCCTGCAACTTCCTGTTTGTAAAAAATATATTTTTATTAGTATTTATTTAATATACTAACAGCATTTCATAATTAATATTTTTATAAAATAAGATTCCTAATAAATGACACTGGAATAAGCACACATTTGATTGGTAAATCATAGTGTAACGACCTGGAATTACATTTATGTGTGGTGTTGGAGTTGTCCGACTTTTTGTGTGGCTGTAAACGCATCACTGGCTAAGTGCCATATGTGCATGTGTTGGCGCAAGTGAGAAAGAGCGAGCGGCTGCTGTTGATACTGGTTTGTACTGCAGAAAATGACCAGTTTTGCTAGATATAATTTTTGTTACTAATGTTTTGGTTATGTGTTTATGGCCGACAATAAAGAGTTTTGCTCAGTAAAGTGATGGATGGAATTCATGTCCTCAAAGCGTCTCGACAGACGTTGCAATATTTGAACAATGATGACGAAAACGGTTTTCTCTGTCGTGTCCGTGTCGTGTCAAATTGTTATGCGCTTATTTTTTTATTTGATTTTGTGCGTGGCATAGATTTGCCGTGCGCAGAGGACGCTTGAGCAGTGCGTAATTGCACAGGCGCGCACCTTAGAGAGAACATTAGGTCCCACAGTAAATTTATGGGTTACTTTTTTGTAACCGTTTTGAAAATAAATGATAAATGTATGCATTATCCTGTTTTATCTCACATTCTTTATTGTGTTTTTGAAAAAAGGTTGTCATAAACGTTATTTAATTCATTAAAAAAATAACACAAAAGAAGACAATTGCAGTATTTGTGATTGATAAAACTTTCGGCGAATCAAAATTTAAGAAACTACTGGAAAGTGCATTACTTTGAGGGTCGACCAATAATAAATAATTAATAATTTGACCCGGCAAATATTCCGTATTTTCCGGACCATAGGGCGCACCGGATTATAAAACGCACTGCCGATGAATGGTCTATTTTTAACCATTTTTAATATATTAGGCGCACCGGGTAGAAAATGGATGGATTATAGGGCGCATTAAAGAAGTTGTATTTTTTTTCTTTCTAAATGTAAAACACTTCCTTGTGGTCTACATAACATGTAATGGTGGTTCTTTGGTCAAAATGTTGCATAGATTCTGTTTTACAGATCATCTTCAAGTCGCTTTCTGACAGTCGCTTCAATATGCGCCGTTTTGTGGGCGGTCTTATTTACGTGGCTCACCTTTGACAGCGTCTTCTCCCCGTCATCTTTGTTGTAGCGGTGTAGCGTGCAAGGACGGGAGTGGAAAAAGTGTCAAAAGATGGAGCTAACTGTTTTAATGACATTCAGACTTTACTTCAATTAATAACGGAGCAGCATCTCCTCATCCGGAAACAACAACACCGGAAATGTGTCCTGTGAATAACCGTCCGGCCGGAACTCTCTAATAACTAAAGTTCCTTGAGTGAATAATGTAAACTCCACGTAAGCGGCATGGCCGGAAACCAACATTTAATGACTGTGACCTTCGATCCCTCAGACGGCACTGTATCAAAAACCGACATCAATCTCTAAAGGACATCACCACATGGGTTCAGGAACACTTCAGAAGACCACTGTCACTAAATACAGTT
Organism: Nerophis lumbriciformis; assembly: GCF_033978685.3. NCBI lineage: Eukaryota > Metazoa > Chordata > Actinopteri > Syngnathiformes > Syngnathidae > Nerophis > Nerophis lumbriciformis. The sequence continues at coordinate 14,661,846 of NC_084567.2, read as the reverse complement.
CATCGCTACATCTGTAAGTGCAAGTTAAAGCTCTACTATGCAAAGCGAAAGCCATTTATCAACAACATCCAGAAACGCCGCCGGCTTCTCTGGGCCCGAGATCATCTAAGATGGACTCATGCAAAGTGGAAAAGTGTTCTGTGGTCTGACGAGTCCACATTTCAAATTGTTTTTGGAAGTATTCGACATCGTGTCATCCGGACCAAAGGGGAAGCGAACCATCCAGACTGTTATCGACGCAAAGTTCTAAAGCCAGCATGTGTGATGGTATGGGGGTGCATTAGTGCCCAAGGCATGGGTAACTTACACATCTGTGAAGGCACCATTAATGCTGAAAGGTACATACAGGTTTTAGAGCAACATATGCTGCCATCTAAGCGCTGTCTTTTTCATGGACGCCCCTGCTTATTTCAGCAAGACAATGCCAAGCCCCATTCAGCACGTGTTACAACTCGAGGCTTCGTAAAAAAAGAGTGCGGGTACTTTCCTGGCTCGCCTGCAGTCCAGACCTGTCTCCCATCGAAAATGTGTGGCGCATTATGAAGCGTAAAATACGACAGCGGAGACCCCGGACTGTTGAACGACTGAAGCTCGACATAAAACAAGAATGGGAAAGAATTCCACTTTCAAAGCTTCAACAATTAGTTTCCTCAGTTCCCAATCGTTTATTGAGTGTTGTTAAAAGAAAAGGTGATGTAACACAGTGGTGAACATGCCCTTTCCCAACTACTTTGGCACGTGTTGCAGCCATGAAATTCTAAGTTAATTATTATTTACAAAAAAAAAATTAAGTTTATGAGTTTGAACATCAAATATCTTGTTTTTGTAGTGCATTCAACTGAATATGGGTTGAAAAGGATTTGCAAATCATTGTATTCCGTTTATATTTACATCGAACACAATTTCCCAACTCATATGGCAACGGGGTTTGTAATTACACCCTGTACCAAATTAAATAGTGTAGCGTCCTGGACGAGTTTGTACTGCAGGAAATTCTGGGTGTTTGTTTATGTTGTGTTGCGGTGCAAATATTCTCCCGAAATGTGCTTGTCATTGTTGCTTAGTTTGGTTTCACAAAATGGCACATGTTTATGACCGTGTTGGCGATGTTTATACGGCCAGCTTTAGTGTGACATGTATGGCTGTTGAGTAAGAATGCCCTTCATTCACATATAAGGTGTGCTATCGGGTTCAGGTCAGGACTCTGCGCAGGCCAGTCAAGTTCATCCACACCCGATTCTGTCATCCATGTCTTTATGGACCTTGTTTTGTGCACTGGTGCACAGTCATGTTGGAAGAGGAAGGGGCTCGCTCCAAACTGTTCCCACAAGGTTGGGAGCATAGAATTGGCCAAAATGTTTTGGTATCCTGGAGCATTCAAAGTTCCTTTCACTGGAACTAAGGGGCCAACCCCAACTCCTGAAAAACAACCCCACACCATAATTGTATTACTGTATTTATTGGCAGGCATTACTAATACGTCATAAAAAATATCAATAATTATCAATATCGATTAATATAAAAAAAACGTATATCGTAGGACAGTGGTCCCCAACATTTTTGTAACTGCAAACCGGTCAACGCTTGAAAATTTGTCCCACGGACCTGGAGGGGGAGGGTGGTGGGTTTTGTCATAAAAAAATACAATCATGTGTGCTTACGGACTGTATCCCTGCAGACTGTATTGATATATACTGATATATAATGTAGGAACCAGAAATATTAATAACAGAAAGAAACAACCCTTTTGTGCGAATGAGTGTGAATGATTGTTGATGGGGGAGGGAGGTTTTTTGGGTTGGTGCACTAATTCTAAGTGTATCTTGTGTTTTTTATGTTGATTTAATAAAAAAAATAAACATTTTTTTATTTTATTTCTTGTGCGGCCGGGTACCAATCGATCCACGGACCGGTACCGGGCCGCGGCCCGGTGGTTGAGGACCCCTGTCGTAGGATATTTACTGGCAGGCTTAAATAAGTCATGAAAACTATCAATAATGATCGATATCAATCAATATAAAAAACGTATATTGTATTTTTCGGACTATAAATCGCTCCGGAGTATATGTCGCACCGGCCGAAAATGCACAATAAAGAAGGAAAAAAACATATATACTGTACGCCGCACTGGAGTATAAGTCAAATTTTTGGGGGAAATTTATTTGATAAAATCCAACACCAAGAATAGACATTTGAAAGGCAATTTAAAATAAATAAAGAATAGTGAACAACAGGCTGAATAAGTGTATGTTATATGAGGCATAAATAACCAACTGAGAACGTGCCTGGTATGTTAACGTAACATATTATGGTAAGAGTCATTCAAATAACTATAACATATAGAACATGCTATATGTTTACCAAACAATCTGTCACTCCCGATCGCTAAATCTGATGAAATCTTCCCCCTCGGTGTCGCCTCTGGTATGCGCCGCTAGCGTCCATTCTTTCTGCTGCTCGGTCGCCGTTTTCTGGTGCATATTTCACTACGTCCAGCTTGTAATCTGCAGTATATGATTTCCTTTTCGGTGCCATTTTAGTTCAGTCCTTCTCAGTTTTGATAAGTTACCGCAAATGTTGATGTGATCCATTTTAATAGCTCCGGCAGTAGCGTATAGCATATAGCAGTTAGCATTCCAAAACCCACAATGCACTTCTGCCATGACCCGCCCCCCGCCGAATTCTTATTGGTTGGCGTGTGAGTGACGATTGCTGACGTGTGTGTTACGATTGCGGACATTTTCTTCGTCGCTCACGCGAATGAGATAAATAATATTATTTTATATTTTACGGTAATATGTTAATAATTTCACACATAAGTCGCTCCGGAGTATAGGTCGCACCCACCGCCAAACTATGAAAAAAACGTCGACTTATAGTCCGAAAAATACGGTATGTGGATACCGCAGTATTTTGGATTCTTCACAATAACGCTGTGACTGTATCAAAGAAAAACTTAGTGCGTAGTTTTTTTTCTGGCACCTTACCGTTGGCCGGGTCTGCAAATAAACCTCATCTCCCAGAATCCTCTGCGCAGCACTTGGCAGCAAGGTGGGGGCGTGTAACGCTGTAAGCAGGAAGTGAAGGGTGCTCGTCGTCGACGAGAAGAATTGTTGTTTTCGGACATTCCATCAAACTCTGTCCAGAACTAGTCGAGTTATGTTGCTAACAAACACACAAGCGAAAACATAGCCTCTTTGGCGACATATACCACAATAACATTGTACCGTGGCCTTTATACTGTGATAATAATTTTGATGCCGTTACATCCCTAATATATCGTAACACAGTTTGCAGCCCTACTTCTGTTGTTCTTCTTCACAATAAATGTTAAAAAATGACATTATTATCTTTGCTGTTTTTGTTGTTATTTTTTAAATCAATGTAGCTTTGCTAAGGGACTACACAACCTGTTCAGAAAGACTTCCATTATCAGTTGTTCACCGCGACATTGAAATATACCGTTACCGTGAAGGGATTGAATTTATACTGCGATATAAGTTTTGGGTCATACCGCCCAGCCCTACAAAGGAGTAATGGCTCCAAAATCGCTTTGTTATCTAAGCAACACAACTATAACAGCCAGCTCAACACACAAAAGTCCCTCTGTCATTGTCCCTCTTGTCATCTTTACTTGATGCCTTTAACTAACCACTTTTACATACACAGAGAGAAGTTGTTGTTTTTTTGTAAGTTACGTACATTTATATGTACATGTACATGCTGTATTGGGACAGATCCATTAAAAGTTAGAGCAGAAATGTGTCATATAGGAATTACCTAAACACCACAAAATACCAACAAAATACTATGTCACATGAATGTTCTTAAAGTAATCACTTTGTGACATAAAAAAGCCCACAAGTAATGTAGAAAAACAGGGTGTTTATTTTTCGATATCAAAATAAAATCACAAAGCAGTTTGGTTAATGAATATAAAGTAACATTAAACAAGCTTAGTTCTTCTCCAACAACACCATGTGGTTCAGTGAAACAGTTAGGCCAACAACAATAAACAGGAGTGATACCTCTCACATCGAATACACAATCTTCACAGCCTGATGAGATGACGAAACATTATAGCTAGTATTGATGTTATTAGAGCGCTGATAAAGTTTGCAGACATACTAAAGACTTTATAAACAAGTTGTGACAACGTTCCCGACACATCGCCTGCTGCATGTTTCCTCACCTCATTAACTCTGAGTCACAGCTGATGGAAGCTGTATTGAGAAAATAACAACATCAAAAAGTTGTCTCCTTCGCTGTATACTTTTAATGCGTCTGTTTCCAATATCGTCCACACCTGTCGCCATCTAAAAACAGCAGTGCGCTCTTAAACGCTCGCCGAGACTCCACGGGAATGAAGCAAAAGAAAATGAAGCAAGCTATCGGCTCCGTTTACTCCAAGGGGAAATCTCCATAGCAAAGTCCGTGTAGTTGCATTCCGCCATGTTTCTTCAAGCCAAACGCCGCTCGTGCGCATACGCCAAGGCTGCCGTGACGCCGTTTCCAGGAAGTAAGCAGTTTTGCCTAAAATGCATTAACAAATGACGGTTTTTCGATAATGAAAAATTTAAACGGTATTACTAACCGTCTGGAATTTTACCGCGGTTTATCAGTATACCGTTTACCATTGCATCCCTATTCACAACGTATATATCTGCGGCTTACAGTCTGATGCGGTTAATGTATGGGAACATATGTTTTGTTTAATGATGATGATTAACCCCTTTGGCAAAGTCAAAATGGCAGCCCTCAAAGGGCTTTCAGCGGCACACAAAATGAATGAATGAAGCTTTTGTACGCCGACACATTTAAATGTTTATTTTACAGATGTGATGGTCATATTACAGTATTGTTTGTTTTGTTAATATTAGAGTCTGTTTGGGAAAAAAGGGAATCCAAGAAGCGTAGAGCTTGTGAGTAACACACAGTAAAATATACATCTATATTATAAAATACAATTAATTTTAAAATCTACCCACCCAATACCGAGCTACAATTACCAACCAACAGGTTGATATTTACTGTAAAATAAGCTTTTAATCCACCAAATCAGTATTGACATCTTATTATTCACATTTGATTCAAAAGTAGCATCTTGAAGATTTGCGATAATCATACCATACATACAAGGGTCTAGACCAGGGGTCAGCAACCCAAAATGTTGAAAGAGCCATATTGGACTAAAAATACAAAAAAAAATTAAAAGCTTTATATAAGTGTTTTATTGTAAGTGTCTATATTAGCCTATTATCAAAATATAATGAAGGCAACACATGATGTATGTGACCATATTAGCTATATTAGCCTACTATCAAAGGCTAGCGCAAATCTTCGTTGACAGAAATGTTGTATTTTAATTTTTATTCTACACATTTTTGCAACATTGGAAATCATTAGTAAAATGGAGGCTTCTCAGAGGGTGAGACAACTCCTGGAAATGACTGTCTCGGAATGGCCAAAGGTATAGATGTGTGTGTCCAAGATTAAGGAAACAGCAGGCTGTCTTCTGCTAATGGATTTATTACGATCTTATGATTTATTACAACTATGAGAAATGCAGCCAATATTACATACAGATAATGTGTCATGAGACATGCAAATTAGAGATGATAATATCGGCCTGCCGATATTATCGGTCGATAAATGCGTTAAAATGTAATATCGGAAATTATCGGTATGTTTTTTTTAATTAAAAATAAAAACAAATTGCCTCTGCGCATGCGCATAGCATACATCCAATGAATCGATGACTAAATTAATCGCCAACTATTTTTATAATCGATTTAATCGATTAGTCGTTGCAGCCCTAGTGTGTGTGTATATATGTATATATATATATATATGAATGTGTATATGTATATATATGTGCGTATATATATTTGAGTGTGTGTGTGTGTGTGTGTGTGTGTGTGTGTGTATGTATATATATATATATATGTGTATATATATATATGAATGTGTATATGTATATATATGTGCGTATATATATATATATGAATGTGTATATGTATATATATGTGCGTATATATATTTGAATGTGTGTGTGTATGTGTGTGTGTATATATATATATATATATATATATATATATATATATATATAATATTAATGTATATATATTAATGTATATATATTGTATGTACGTGTATCTTGCATCCTTGACATTTTCTGCATGGGGACCTTGATGGATGTTTATTGTATTATTAATAGAGATGTCCGATAATATCGGCCTGCCGATAAATGCGTTAAAATGTAATATCGGAAATTAACGATATCGTTTTTTTTATTATAGGTATCGTTTTTTTTATTAAATCAACATAAAAAACACAAGATACACTTACAATTAGTGCATCAACCCAAAAACCTTCATCCCCCATCTACACTCATTCACATTCATTCACAAGTTTCTTTCTGTTATTAATATTCTGGTTCCTACATTATATATCAATATATATCAATACAGTCTGCAAGGGATGCAGTCCGTAAGCACACATGATTGTGCGTGCTGCTGGTCCACTAATAGTACTAACCTTTAACAGTTAATTTTACTAATTTTCATTAATTACTAGTTTCAATGTAACTGTTTTTATATTGTTTTACTTTCTTTTTTATTCAAGAAAATGTTTTTAATTTATTTATCTTATTTTATTTAAAAGTACCTTATCTTCACCATACCTGGTTGTCCAAATTAGGCATAATAATGTGTTAATTCCACGACTGTATATATCGGTTGATGTCGGTATCGGTTGATATCGGTAATTAAAGAGTTGGACAATATCGGAATATCGGATATCGGCAAAAAGCCGTTATCGGACATCCCTAATGCAAATATAAATTAAATACACAGACCACAAAAGTGAAGGAAATTAAATGAGCTCAAATATACCTACAAACGAGGCATATTGATGCAATATGTACATGCAGTTAGTCCAACCTGCATGTTAGCATTGATTAGCTTGCAGTCATGGATTGACCAAATATGCCTGATAAGCACTCCAGCAAATCAATAAAATCAACAAAGCTCACTTTTGTGCATTCACACACAGCATAAAATGTTTGGTGGACAAAATGAGACAAAGGAGTGGCATAATACACGTCTTTCAGTGGCAGCATCAGAGAAAGTTGTACATGTAAACAAACTACAATGAGTTCAAGGATGGCTGAAATTAGTAGGACAAAACGGTGCTTGCCAAATACTCTCATCAGTGAATGAAGCATGTATAACGTAAACAGTGGGATTTCTAACAATTAGGAAGGTTTGTGTCATGTTTGTTCTCCTACAGAAAATATAGAAAAACAAAAAAAAATTTTTTTTCTTCATCTTTTTCCATTTTCACACATCTCTGAAAGAGGTCCAGTGAGCAACTCGGGCGGCGCTAAAGAGCCGTCTAGAGCAAAAAAAAAAATGCGACCATTGTGAAATTCTCAGCCATGTGGGGTGTGCTAAATATGCTAAGGTTAACATAGCAATACAATTTGCTTAAAACACTTTTTAAATATGTCGGAAGAATGTTATTATTTTATAGAGCTATCAATCTCATTCCAGATCTCCGGGCCTCTACAGGCTGTACTAAAGTTTGTAGACTTTAGATGATGATTTTTCCCTCTGAATAAAGGTTTACTTCTAGTGTTGTGTCCATGAGAAGGAGTGGTCACTGGAATGAGCTGGCAGAGTCTACAATTGAATCCATCTACCACATAATACAAGCACGATGGAATCTGTTGCACTCAGTAAGCCTCAGGAGCTTGTATCCACAAAAAAGAGGATCTGAGGGAGCATTCAAGTTTGCCTGTGATATAACACTTATGACTTTCTTCTGAAGAATATCCAGTTTTTTTAGGATAACTGGGATACGTGCAACAATTTATATGTGGTTCCAATAGAGTCCCATACAGAGACATAATTGGCTCCATCTAAAGGTTCGTACACCGAAAAGGTCGCAAATAGAGGTGCTTGTAAATCGAGGTTCCACTGTACTTTTGTGATTGCAGTACTTTTGTGATGGCAGTACTTTTGTGATGGCAGTACTTTTGTGATGGCAGTACTTTTGTGATGGCAGTACTTTTGTGATGGCAGTACTTGTGTGATTGCAGTACTTGTGTGATGGATCATTGCCCTGCACAAAGATCATGGCTGTCCTGAATGCAGCAGACTCCTCCTTCATTTTCCACTACTTGATGAATGAACCACACTAAAGGTAAGTTTGCCAGGAGAAAAAAAATATGAATATTTTTTTAAATATATACTGTTGATAGTATTGTGTGTATTAGGGCTGCAACTAACGATTCATTTGATAATCGATTAATCTGTCGATTATTACTTCGATTAATCGATTAATAATCGGATAAAAGAGACAAACTACATTTCTATCCTTTCCAGTATTTTATTGGGGGAAAAAACAGGATACTGGCACCATACTTATTTTGATTATTGTTTCTCAGCTGTACATGTTGCAGTTTATGAATAAAGGTTTATTTAAAAAAAAAAAAAATTATTTTTTTACAAAAATAAAAACAAATTGCCTCTGCGCATGCGCATAGCATACATCCAACGAATCGATGACTAAATTAATCGCCAACTATTTTTATAATCGATTTAATCGATTAGTCGTTGCAGCCCCAGTGTGTATATATGTGTGTATATATATATATATATATATATATATATATATATATACAGTATGAATGTGTATATGTATATATATATATGTGCGTATATATATTTGAATGTGTGTGTGTGTGTGTGTGTGTGTGTGTGTGTGTGTGTGTGTATATATATTTTTTTAATGTATATATACTGTATGTACGTGTATCTTGCATCCTTGACATTTTCTGCATGGGGACCTTGATGGATGTTTATTGTATTATTAATAGAGATGTCCGATAATATCGGCCTGCCGATATTATCGGCCGATAAATGCGTTAAAATGTAATATCGGAAATTAACTATATCGTTTTTTTATCATCGGTATCGTTTTTTTTTTGTGGTTTTTTTTTTAATTAAATCAACATAAAAAACACAAGATACACTTACAATTAGTGCATCAACCCAAAAAACCTCCCTCCCCCATTTACACTCATTCACACTCATTCACACAAAAGGGTTGTTTCTTTCTGTTATTAATATTCTGGTTCCTACATTATATATCAATATACATCAATACAGTCTGCAGGGGATACAGTCCGTAAGCACACATGATTGTGCGTGCTGCTGGTCCACTAATAGTACTAACCTTTAACAGTTAATTTGACAAATTTTCATTAATTACTAGTTTCTTTGCAACTGTTTTTATATTGTTTTACTTTCTTTTTTATTCAAGAAAATGTTATTAATTTATTTTAATTTATTTTATTAATTTTTTTTTAAAGTACCTTATCTTCACCATACCTGGTTGTCCAAATTAGGCATAATAATGTGTTAATTCCATGACTGTATATATCGGTTGATATCGGTATCGGTAATTAAAGAGTTTGACAATATCGGATATCGGCAAAAAGCCATTATCAGACATCCCTAATTATTAAATGATTTAGAAATGTACAACTATTAGTAGATGAACAAAATACTCACTTGACCTCATGTTGTACCTTTTTTTAATTGTTGTTTTCCCTTCCTCCACAGGCGACACTGTAACGCCGCGATGACCACTTCTGTCTCCAGCCATCTGGCAAAAACACCACAAATTTAATCGAGCAGCTCAAAGCCTGCGCGCCCGCTGCCCTCAAGCCGCACCGGTTGCACCTTTCAGTTTGCCGTCGCACAAGTTGACTCCTAGTCCACGTTGGCAAGGTGCCGTCAACATGTTTTCGGCGTTGAAAAAGCTGGTGGGCTCAGAGCCGGGCCAGCTCCGGGACAAGAACATCCCCGCCGGCCTGCAGTCCATGAACCAAAGTTTGCAGAGACGCTTCGCTAAGGGGGTGCAATATAATAGTAAGCTGACTTAACACGCCTTGCATGAATTGTTCAACAGCTTATAAGGAGCTCAAGGAAATGAGCAACACACGGTTGTTGTGGGGGAGTGATATAGTCACTTGACAATAGGGATGGGTACCAAATTTAGTACTTTTATAGGCACCAACCAATTCCGTTGGTACTCCCGGGTAGCGATTTACGTAAAATCAAACATCCGGTCGCAGACCAAACACTGGCTCACAGAAACGATCACTCAGGGCAAATACAGCCAAATTCCTTTTAAGTAAGGTTGCAACACCAACAAATCAAGTATGCTTGGTATAAAACGCTCAAACGTAAAATAAGCCTCCACTCGTCCAAAATGTGCTATCTTGATGCTAATTTAAACTGGATTTGCCATAGACAGGCTACTAGCAGCATCAACTATTTTACATGCCGATTTCAACACCTTTAAAAATGACAACTACAACCAAGATTATTGTTACAATCAAATAGCTGGTGTGTAATTACTACAAAACATATAGTATAAACACTTTGTAGGGCGCAACATAAAATTCAGCTTCCTGAAAGAATGTCTTCTATATATATGTATGTATAGTACAGGCCAAACGTTAGGACACACCTTCTCATTCAATGTGTTTTCTTTATTTTCATGACTATTTAACATTGTAGATTTTCACTGAAGGCATCAAAACTATTAATGAACACATGAGGAGTTATGTACTTAACAAAAAAAGGTGAAATAACTGAAAACATGTTTTATATTCTAGTTTCTTCAAAATAGCCACCCTTTGCTCTGATTACTGTTTTGCACACTCTTGGCATTCTCTCGATGAGCTTCAAGAGGTGGTCACCTGAAAGGGTTTTGGGCGGCGTGGCTCGGTTGGTAAAGTGGCCGTGCCAGCAACTTCAGGGTTCCAGGTTCGATCCTAGATACTTTACCCACCTGCTCCCAGTGCCACCCACACTGGTTTAAATGTAACTTAGATAATGAGTTTCACTATGTAAAGCACTTTGAGTCCCTAGGGAAAGTGCTATACAAATAACATTCACTTCACTTCACAGGTGTCTTAGTTTTGATGCCTACAGTGACAATCTACAATGTAAATAGTCATGAAACTATAGAAAACACATTGAAATGAGAGAGAGAGAGAGAGAGAGAGAGAGAGAGAGAGAGAGAGAGAGAGAGAGAGAGAGAGAGAGAGAGAGAGTGTGTGTTTGCGTGTGCGTGCGCGATATATGTACATATATACAAACATATACATATATAGTGTGTGTATGTACCGTATGTATAAATATATATATATGTATATATATACACACACACACATACTGTATGTAAATGTGTGTATATGTATGTACATAAAATAACTGGACAGAACTCATGTTTAAATGTTACATAAAAAATACAATTTTGTTATCAAACAATTAACATTTATTAACACACACAAAAGTACAGAAATTTGGCACAGTCGAGTACCAGTATCAATTCCTAGGTACCGAGAATTGGTACCGTATCGGTTCAATTATGAACGAAACCCATCCCTACATGACAACCAGTCCTAAGTGTTTAGGACGTGTCGCTTAGAAACTTGATGAGTTTAAGTCTGTGTTTCCCACAGGACTGCAGTCTATATGTGGCATTGGGTCGCGTGGGGAGAGTATAGAACTTTGTCTACTTTTGCATTATTTGCCTTGACGGACTGGATCCAGATAAATATGTTTAGAAATAGAAATGTATTTTGTTGCTTCATTTGCTGTCATTAGACTCTGGGGGCTCTCTCTCGACCACAGATGCCCAAACTGCGGCCTGTGGGCCATATTTATCCCGTTGTATTACATTTGTTTGGCCCGCCAAAAGGTGATTCCCAAATGTAATACATACTTATACTGACCTTTTTCATGCTGCACATTAAATGATGGCATATCCACAAGGCTGAAAAAAACAAACTGATTTTACTATAAAAACCTGGCTGCTCAGCCGCCTGAAATTTACCTTCAAATCATCAGTGGGACCATATTTATTTTTTCAGTCATGCGCTATAAAAACAAGGAATGTAGATTTTTACAGTAAAAAAAAGTAGCAGCTCAGCTGCCTGAAATTTTGCGGTAAAATAACAGTGCAACTGTTTTTCAATTTAAAGTAATGCACTGTAAAAATGTTCCTAAAAAACTGGCAGCTCAGTCCATCCATCCATCCATCCATCGCCAAAATGTTATTGTAAAAATGACAGTGGGACTGTTTTTTGATTTACAGTAATGTATTGTGAAAAAAATGCCATAGATTTTATAGTAAACAACTGGCAGCTCAGTCACCAGAATTTTAACATAAAAATTACAGTGGTCCACTTTTGAAATTTAAAGTAATTTTGGTGTAAAAACCATCATAAAATGTCCAATAAAAATGGTGACTGAGCTACCAGTTTTTTACCTTAAAATCTATAGATTTTTTTTTATCGGTTGACCAGTAGGGGTGCACCAAAAAAAATCAACTCATCTCTGAATCTTGATTCATTTTCATCCTGATTTTAAATCGGGTTTTAACGTTTTAAAAAGACGTTGTTGGGCCATCCCCACCTCGTACCTGTTTTGAAAAGGTTTTATTATAATTATTATACCAAATAATGCATTTCAAAAATCCATTCTGAATCGAATCGTCAACCCAGGAATCGCGTTGAGTCGTTAGGTGCCCAAAGGTTCACATCCTTATGAACTAGCTGCCATCTGTTGAGCCTGACAATCTCCACTTCCACGGACCATTGGCAAATTTTCAGTTTTGGCCTTTGGAGGCAAAACGTTTGGGCACCACTGGTCTTGACAATCGCTAGGGCTTTGTACTGCCACAGATAGATGAATGAATGGTTGAACACACCTAAAGTGTCATGGCTAATGGGTTCACGTCAGTCTGCTGATGTACTCTTTCCCAGTGAAAATCGTCATCCGGGGAGATCGAAACACTGGAAAGAGCACTTTATGGTATCGACTGCAGGGCAAGAAGTTTGTGGAGGAGTACCTTCCTACCCAGGAGATCCAAGCCACAAGCATCCATTGGAACTACAAAAGTAAGCAACAGCCTGGTCATTGCACGGCCACGTCTTTCCTTGGTTTCTGGTCATGTATGCACGTTTACACGTACCTTTTATTACCTTCTCGTTCACTCCAGTGGCTCCGTATCACGGTAAATCACACCTAGCTTGACTTCCATGCTCCTTACAGTAGCCTTGTAAATATTAGTCTCCTGTGTGTACTAGAATAGTGCTGTGTACAAGACTGGGATGATTGAACGTCCTGTGTGTCCCTCAGCTACAGATGACGTGGTCAAGGTGGAGGTGTGGGACGTGGTGGACAAAGGTAAGCCAGAAGCACAAAAACTGTATCAAAGATGGTGTTGAGGCCAACCTCATGGCCACGGATCACACTAACTATCTCATGACGCCTCATGACCCGTCACGCCTTTCCTGTCCTCACTCATCTGTTTCTTCTCTGAACCCCACGCACTCATCCCAGGCCAAAAATATCCTGTTGATGAAGGTGTAGGTGAGCGCCAGCGTAGTGTGTAGAAGCTCGACACGTGTGTGCAGTGGCTCTGTCGTGTGGCTACATTCTAACTTGAGATGTTTGTTGCTGTGTTTGAGATGTACTCTGATATACTGACACCTTTGTTTCTACTCCTAACTTTGTATCAGCGCCTGATCACAACACAAGTCAGTCCCTACGTTTCCATGCACTCAATTAGTCTGATTCCTCCAATAGTGTCTATGCATACTCTCTATTGCTACTCGGGCTGCAACTAACAACTCATTTGAAAATCGATTAATCTGTCGATTATTACTTTGATTAATAATCGGATAAAAGAGACAAACTAAATTTCTATCCTTTCCAGTATTTTATTGAAAAGAAAACAACATACTGGCACCATACTTATTTTGATTATTGTTTCACAGCTGTTTGTAAATGTTGCAGTTTCTAAATAAAGGTTTATAAAAAAAAATAAAAATAAAAAAAAGTAGCCTCTGCGCATGCGCATAGCATAGATCCAACGAATCGATGACTAAATTAATCGCCAACTATTTTTATGATCGATTTAATCGATTAGTTGTTGCAGCCCTAATTGCTACTATCGGTCATACGTCATGTGTCTCTTGTACATCGGGTGGCGCTTATTTTATTTTAGCGCGGATAAATGTATTGCTTTTACGGTTGACCCTATGACGTCACACCAAAACAAGGCATCTGCGGCTCCTTAGAAGTTAACATCCTAGCTCTGTAGTACCTGATGTCCGCTGTAATATTGACACAGGTTACAAATATAACGTCTCTAATGGCTATGCTGATGTTAAAGTAGCACTAAGTAATTTTTCAACCTTCATAAAATATTGTCATAACTTACAACTATTTAAATGACACCTCTGTCGTGGCCTGAGGGGGTCTGTATCGCTCTCACTGGCATTTTGCCACTTTGAGGAGGCACACAAAAAATTATAAATATGCTGACTTGCTTTACGCAAGTCGATGCGAACGCCTCCGTGCCGCCAAAAAACTAGAAGAAGAAGAATGCCTATGTGCAATTATTGCTAGAATGGCCAAAGCTCCAAAACTACCAAAGAATCGAAAAGTTTTGTCTGAGGAGACAGAAAAAAAATCGGAGGTTACCAGGATAAAAGGACAGTCAAGGATCAACATTGTCCCGGCTTTCACTCGCTGGCGTGAGCTCAAAGACGAGGGATTTCAGACCAATGCTGCCTTGGTTCTGTTCCTGCTCAACTAGTAAGTGACTTTCCATGCTCAAATGAAAATGCTAATGCTAATGTTAGCTATCAGAAATTTGCGTGGTGGCAATAAACAGCCACCACACTACTTCCTCGGAAAAAAACACTCCCGCCTGTGTTTCTTTGCTTCGGACCTGCATCTGCCCAAATACAGTCTTGGTAGTAGCGTCATGTTTGTAGCGCAATCTAAGATAATTTCTTGATGGTGTCTGCTATTTAACATCAGCATAGCCATTAGAGACCTAATTTTACAGCGGGCATCATGTCGGTTTGGCGCTGTATGCGCTAGCCCTCATGGGAATTGTGGTCTTCTTCTGGCAAAAACTATCGCTTTGGTCCACTGGCGCCGCCAAAATCAAGCGAAATTGAAAGTTCTTAATTTGGTCTTTAAATAGCAGACAGCATCAAGTAACGAACTTGGATTGCACTACGAACATGATGCTACTACCAAGAATGTATCATAGTGGATGCAGCTTCAAAGCAAAGAAAGACCGGTGGGAGAGTTTTTTTGAAGGAATTTTTGAGGAAGAATCATGGAAACAAAACTTTTGAATGTCTTTGAGTTCATTTGAAAGGCTCTGTAGATTGTTGGAAGGAGTTTTAAATCCGAAGGAAAAGACTGATACTGTTCCAGATAAAGGTTGTTATTGTTCCGGACTGTCTTGCCAGTGGTGAGGAATACAGACTTATTGTCAAAGTTATTGTCCTCACCCCTTCAAGCATAACATGTGTCAATAACAAAAGTCCGTAGCTCTGCTTGCGCTAACTTTGAGGCCATGTCCACACGAACAGGGATACTAAATAAACGCATACTTACCTCTGGGTTTAGGCCTCTTGTCCATCTGCAAACACATAAGTTTGTCTTTAAAAACGCAGACTTTTGCAAACGCTGGCCAAAGTGTACATTTCCAAAACTCTCCGCTTAGCGTTTGCGTGTACGGAGACTTGTCGTCACTGTTGTGCGCTGTCAGTTCCAAAGCTCAACAACACTGCTTTGCTGCCTTCAAATACACTATAAGAGAACTTACTGCATGTATATACTAGGGTTGTTCGGTATACTGGTACTAATAAAGTAACGCGATACTAATCGATTGAAATCGTACTATACTGTCTTTGAGTAGTACCGGTGCCATTCTTTCATCTGAATGCCGCTGTGTTGCGGTGACTACAGAGCCGAGGCGAGGCGCATGATGTTGAGTGTGTCAAAACGCACACACAAAGTGCATACAAGCAAGAACATCTTGGAGAGGAAGAATGGCATAAAACGAAAATTCTACTGGTTAATAAAGAGGGTGGTGAAGTACAATATGGAGGTATTTGGGCTTCAAAACTAACGATAAAGGTGACGTTTTAGACAAGGAAGAGTCGCGCTTCAAGTGTTGCTTTAAAACACGCCTCACCAAATGTGGCGATTAGTATTAGCACCTTTGCTTCAAACTTAGGTCAACATCTAAATAATAAGCATTCAGATCTACACAAGGAGTTATAAAGAGTGACAGGTAATAATGTAGTTGTTACACCTGTACAGCTGTTCGTCTAGTCGAGGAGCACTGGGGAGACGTTCCTTCCAGGGCAGATGTTTTCGTCGGGGGTAACACCCTTCACTTTACCCTGGGTCTGCTAAGCTCAGCTTTCCGGTCAGAATTTGCGACCGCCGCTGTGTGACAATCTGGTTGCTTTATTATTAGTTTTGAAAGCACAACCGTACCCGTTCATCACTCTATTACGCAGTGCATGCGCTACCGCTCTCTCTCTTTGCTCACCCACTCACTCACCGACGTCACTCAGACGACAAGTTGACATTCTCGCAAACACACATACTTTACGCCACTCACTTAAGTTAACCAGCTCCTCTGTTGTGCACATGTAGCTGCGTAACATGTAGATACATAACATGTAGATGCGTAGACGTGCACACAGCTGCTTGGCTTGATGCCAAATATTATCCAAGTTAGGACCGCCCATCTAACGTCAACTAGTGCAAGTGAAATGACTGAATTTGGTAACAAATTGCCACAATTTGTGTTTTATCTTTAACAAGTGTGTGTTTTACCTGCTACATGGCTTATCTGGGTACATTTATCCATAGTTTTATTTTTAGTTTTGGCTTGTGCAGCCCTTTGAGACACTCGTGATTTAGGGCTATATAAGTAAACATCGATTGATTGATTGATTTAGTACTTACTAATAATTGTATTGTTCTTAAAGCACAAACCAGGAGTGGCAAGTATAAATCATGAAGCATTTAGTATAATGTCAATAAGGCTTTTTTTTTATTATATTCTCATCTAATCCTTGATTATAACAGAATATATGTAATATGAAAAATGTTTAATTGTTCTTTGAGTGCGACAAGAACACACAATGTGTTTAATGCCCTTTCATTTATATTTTAACCTTCTAAAATGGTTCTTTAAGTGCAATAGGAAACATATATGTTTATTGTATTGTACAAACCCAAAAAAGTTGGCACGTTGTGTAAATGGTAAATAAAAACAGAATACAGTGATTTGCAAATCCTTTTCAACTTCTATTCAATTGAATAGACTGCAAAGACAAGATACTTAACGTTCGGAATGGAAAACTTTATTTTTTCAAATATTAGCTCATTTGGAATTTGATGCCTGTAACATGTTTCAAAAAAGCTAGCACAAGTGGTAAAAAAGACAGAAAGGTGAGGAATGCTCATCAAACACCTACACATCCCACAGATGAACAGGCTAATTGGGAACAGGTGGGTGCCATGATTGAGTATAAAAACAGCTTCCATAAAATGCTCAGCCATTGACAAACAAGGATGGGGCGAGGGTCACCATTTTGTCAACAAATGTGTGAGCAAATTGTCGAACAGTTTAAGAACAACATTTCTCAACGAGCTATTGCAAGGAATTTAGGGATTTCGCCATCTAAGGTCTGTAATATCATCAAAAGGTTCAGAGAATCTGGAGAAATCACTGCACGTAACATTGAATGCCTGTGACCTTGGATCCCTCAGGCGGTACTGCATCAAAAAGCGACATCAGTGTGTAAAGGATATCACCACATGGGCTCAGGAACACTTCAGAAAACCACTGTCAGTAACTACAGTTGGTCGCTACATCTGTAAGTGCAAGTTAAAACTCTACTATGCACAGCCAAAGCCATTTATCAACAACACCCAGAACGCCGCTGGCTTTGCTGTCGCCCGAACTCATCTAAGATGGACTGATATAAAGTGGAAACTGTGGACGTCGTGTAACAAAGAGGAAAATAACCATTCGGATTGTTCTAGGCGCAAAGTTCAAAAGCCAGCATCTGTGATGGTATGGGGGTGTATTAGTGCCCAAGGCATGGGTAACTTACACATCTGTGAAGGCACCATTAATGCTGAAAGGTACATACAGGTTTTGGAGCAGCATATGTTGCCATCCAAGCAACGTTACCATGGACGCCCCTGCTTATTTCAGCGAGACAATGCCAAGCCACGTGTTACAACAGCGTGGCTTCATGGTAAAAGAGTGCGAGTACTAGACTGGCTTGCCTGTAGTCCAGACCTGTCTCCCATTGAAAATGTATGGCGCAATATGAAGCATAAAATACCACAACGCAGACCCTGGACGGTTGAACAACTTAAGCTGTACATCAAGCAAGAATGGGAAAGAATTCCACATGAAAAGCTTAAAAAATTGGTCTCCGCATTTCCCAAACGTTTACTGAGTGTTGTTAAAAGGAAAGGCCATGTAACACAGTGGTAAAAATGCCCCTGTGCCAACTTTTTTGCAATGTGTTGCTGCCATTAAATTCTAAGTTAATGATTATTTGCAAAGAAAAAATATGTTTCTCAGTTGGAACATTAAATATCTTGTCTTTGCAGTCTATTCAATTGAATATAGGTTGAAAAGGATTTGCAAATCATTGCATTCTGTTTTTATTTACCACTTACACAACGTGCCAACTTCACTGGTTTTGGGTTTTGTATTTCTGTTAAAATAAAGCCAAAATTTACACTTTTTCGTAGTTCCCCTTATTTGGAAAAGTATCAAAGTATCGATATACATTTTGGCGTTGGTATCAGGTCAACCCTAGTTTAAACGTAAACATGCTGCTATTTCACTCAACATTAATAAAAAAGACGCATCAAAATGGGCTTTGCGACACCGCCAGCTCTAATGACAGTCAGCTGTTTTGGATACGATCGCTGTCGAACCTCCATGGGACAACTTTGACAAGTAAGACTTTTTGCACTGTCATAAGAAAGGTGCACCATTATCTTATGTTCTTAGTCCTTATTTAACGACAAATCATGAAGTTAACTTGCGTGTCTTGCTTCCATTTTTGTAGATGGACCGTGCACACGTGTAAAAAGCCACCAAGCAACTAAAAAAAAACATGATGTAGCGTCCTCCTTGTAGCGTGTACAGATGTTAAAGACAATATACACTTCATTGCACATGTAATATATAACTATATCGATGATTAAGTGCTTTATAATTCCACAAGTATTTTGCAGCGGCACACGCACGTCCGTGCGCTTTATTTAGGCCCTCAAACATGCAAAAGGGTTTCCTTGGCTGGTTAGTGCGTGCTGATTTTAGAAATAATGTACACTTAACTGCACATGTAATACATCAGCATGTTGCTAAACACGTTATAATTCTATAAGTGTCGGGTTTCAGCAGCACAGGCGTGCATTCGCTCTTTAATAATGTTCCCAGGGCTCTGTGTACCGGCAGGCTGGTTTTAAAGTTAATGTGCATGTCATTGTATGTCTCGTATATCAAAATAAACACAATAGGAGGTGTAATGCCACCAAGTCAGCTATTGCTACTTTTTTCAGGCTTGTGATTGGACAAAATGCGCATGACAGCAGGTGTATGTGTTTGTGTGTGTATAGACAGTTTTGAAACCACACTTGTGTAGATGGAGATCCTTTTAACCCCAAATATGCGTTTTTGAAACTGTGTTCGTGTGGACATGGCCGAATTACATTATCATTCAGTTCACAAACAACAGAAAGTAATGCTTGTGGTTTCTTCTTTCAGGCAAAGGCAAAAAGCGAGGTGACAATCTGAAACTGGAGAATGAGCCGCAGGAGGTAATGCATATCACATGACTGCCTCGTGTTCAGAGAGAGCCCGGTCATAAGACGAGGCGGAGCAGGCTGTTGGAAATGCACAATAATCATCTGTGCTAACACCGTGTCATCTCTTGCAGTCGGACGAGGTGGCCCTTGATGCGGAGTTCCTGGACGTGTACAAGAACTGCAACGGAGTGGTCATGATGTTTGACATTACCAAGCAGTGGTATGAGACGTGATCTGCAATAATGCTGCAGTATCCAATCCACTTAATTTATTTAGCACTATCAATAACACAACTGTGCTGATCCAAAAAAAATAAATACAAAGTAATTCAATTAATAGCATTGCAAATAGATACATCAATTAAATAATAGTGTATATGTATGTATGTATGTATGTATATATATACATATATATATATATATATATATATATATATATATATATATATATATGTGTGTATATACACTTGTTGAATACACTTGTTTTTAATGAATACTTAGGTTTAATGTTGGTCATTATGGTGCTACTTTGGGAGCAAAGTGTTTTCTGAGGTGGTACTTGGTGAAAAACGTTTGAGAAACCCAGTTTTAAGTTGTCTTATAACCTAATTTTATTTTCTGGCCCTTAATTCGACATGAATTGTGTGGTCTTCCGTGTTATTTAATTGTTGTTGTATTTTATTTGTTTTTATTTATGATGTTGTTCAACCTCAAAGAGCCTCATAAATGATAGTCAATGTCAATGATGATACACAATGTGTTTATATATGGAGATAAGTCTTCACATACAGCCAGGAACAAATCAATTACGGGCAAGATAGTCCCTGTCACCAGTTTCTTTTTGACCTTAAGAGAGCAGCAGTTTTTATTTCTATAAAAGAATCCAAGCTTCACCCAAAGCTTAGAGACCAAGTTGTTCATGTGGGCTTTAAATGAAAGCTCCTGGTCGAGAGTAAAAGCCAAGTACTTGTAATGTAAGACCTGCTCTATAGGTTTCCTTTTGATGTTAGAATATTTGGAATGAGAGAAAACCAAAAGCTTGCTTTTATCTGTATTTAAAACCAATTTAAGATCAAATAAGCAAGCCTGTAAAGCAACTTGTAAAAAGTCAAGAGCCTGAGTGATGGAGGTTCTTGTTTCTGGTTACATCACACAAATAAAACCAAGTCAGGTTTGTAGATATGACACACATGTTCTCTGTGGACCAAAGACCAAACCATGGAGGTTTCATTCCATCTCCTTCTGTTCCGTCTTTGTACTAATAGGTCTTGGGCTCCATAGACTGAACAAACTCAGTTCATCATTCCTCACACCCCCTTTTTTTTATTTTTTTTGCAGGACATTTAACTACATCGTAAGAGAACTTCCCAAAGTACCTACTCACATACCAGTGTGTGTGTTGGGGAACCACAGAGACATGGGAGAGCACCGAGTCATCCTGCCTGACGATATCAGAGACCTGATCGCCGGACTGAACAGGTGAGTCACTTTCCCATTCTTGCTTGTTGTACAGCTTAAGTTGTTAAACAGTCCGGCGTCTCTGTTGTCGTATTGTATGCTTCGTAATGCGCCACACATTTTCAATCGGAGACAGGTCTGGACTACAGACAGGCCAGTCGAGTACATGCACTCTTTTACTACGAAGCCACGCTGTTGTAACACAGGCAGAATGTGGCTTGCCATTGTCCTGCTGAAATAAGCAGGGGTGTCCATGATAACGTTGCTTGGATGGCAACATATGTTGCTCCAAAACCTGTATGTACCTTTCAGCATCAATGGTGCCTTCACAGATGTGTAAGTTACCCATGCCTTGGGCACTAATACACCCCCATACCATCACAGATGCTGGCTTTTCAACTTTGCGCCTAGGACAGTCCGGATGGTTCTTTTCCTCTTTGTTCTGGAGGACACAACGTCCACAGTTTCCAAAAACAATTTGAAATGTGGACTCGTCAGACCACAGAACACTTTTCCACTTTGCATCAGTCCATCATAGATGAGCTCGGGCCCAGCGAAGCCAGCGGCGTTTCTGGGTTTTGTTGATAAATCGCTTTGGCTTTGCATAGTAGAGTTTTAACTTGCACTTACAGATGTAGCGACAAACTGTAGTTATTGACAGTGGTTTTCTAAAGTGTTCCTGAGCCCATGTGGTGATATCCTTTACACACTGATGTCGCTTTTTGATGCAGTACCGCCTAAGGCAGGGGTGTCAAACTCAAATACAGAGTGGGCCAAAATTAAAAAACTGAACAAAGGTTGAACAAATTAACCTTTTAATAGGGACCCAAACAAGTTTTGCATTAAATATTGAACAAGCAAGGCTTATATAACTTTATAGTGACATGCAATATCGAGTTTCAAATAATAATAATAAAAATTAAAAAATATCAATGGCATATCAAATACAATTTAAACAAAAATTGAATGCCTCTTTTCTATTCGCAGCCTTCTGAGGTAAATATCAACATTAACTTTTTCCACAGGCTAATACATTTGAAAATAAAATAATGAATAAACCAACCATTCAGGACTTTAAACGGCTCAGTTTGCAACATACTGATCTACTCTGATGTGCCCAAGCCAGATACCTGACATCTTTTCTTGGATGCTAGTTCATTAATGTCGGGGCTCAGGCTTTGAGCTGAAGCAACCTTCATTATCGAACAAGGTGTTCATCAGTCATTATTTCTCGTATTCCACAGTCTTGGGGGCGTGCCTTACAGGCACTGCTTTTAACGTCCTCTACGAGCTGACATCACATCCGCTTTTCATCCCTTCTAACAACGTGCCCGCCCAGTCACAATTATATGAGCGGCTTCTGTACGCGCACACACGTAAATGCAAAGCATACTTCATCAACAGCGATACAGTTTACACTGAGAGTGGCTGTATACGCAACTTTAACATTGTTAGAAATATGCGCCACACTGTGAATCCACACCAAACAAGAATGACAAACACATTTTGGGAGAACATCCGCACAGTAACACAACATAAACACAACAGAACAAATACCCAGAACCCTTTGCAGCACTGACTCTTCAGGTGTTGTGCCGGATAATGCACCCCCGGCGTAGAATGCACCACCTGACGGGAGTGTTATATCAACTAAAGCCCACACTTAAAATTTCCACGTGCAAGATTGAATCTATTTAAACAACAATGTTCGTGTTGGAAGAGTTGTGAATGAATGAAATATGAAATCCGTGCTGCAGTCGCTGCTGGGCCACAACATTAGGTACACCTGCAGACTGCAGCACGGATTTCATATTTCATTCATTCACAACTCCTCCAACACGAACATTACTGTTTTTGCACTTTTGGCTTCTTATTAAATAACTTTTTCAATAGATTCAATCTAGCACGTGGAAACTTTAAGTGTGGGCTTTAGTTGATATAACACACCCGTCACACACACCTTGTAGTGTCCCGGAAGAGTTACTGCTGCAAACAGTTCTGGGTATTTGTTCTGTTGTGTTTATATTGTGTTACTGTGCGGATGTTCTCCCAAAATGTGTTTGTCATTCTTGTTTGGTGTGGGTTCACAGTGTGGCGTATATTTCTAACAATGTTAAAGTTTTTTTATACTGGCACCCTCAGTGTAACTTGTATCGCTGTTGATCAAGTATGCGTTGCATTCACTCATGTGTGCGTGCCTAAGCCGCACATATTATGTTACTGGGCCAGCTCTTGTTGGACTGTACGAAAAGGGGACGTTACAATTCTCGTGAGTGGCACTGGAATTTGGGAGTCTCCCGGGAGGTTTGGCAAGTATGAGAATTAGCGGTGTACCGCGGCAGCGCCGCTGAATATGATCGGCGGGCCAGCTCTAGTGTTAATTTGTTATCGCCTCACGGGCCAAGTGAAAGTACACGGCGGGCCAAATTTGGCCCGCGGGCCACAGTTTGACACCCATGGCCTAAGGGATCGAAGGTCATGCAGTGATTTCTCCAGATTCTCTGAACCTTTTGATGATATTACGGACCGTAGATGGTGAATTCCCTAAATTCCTTGCAATAGCTCGTTGAGAAATGTTGTTCTTAAACTGTTGGACAATTTGCTTACGTATTTGTTGACAAAGTGGTGACCCTCGCCCCATCCTTGTTTGTGAATGACTGAGCATTTCATGGAAGCTGCTTTTATACCCAATCATGGCACCCACCTGTTCCCAATTAGCCTGTTCACCTGTGGGATGTTCCAAATAAGTGTTTGATGAGCATTCCTCAACTTTCTCTGTCTTTTTTTGCCACTTGTGCCAGCTTTTTTGAGACATGTTGTAGGCATCAAATTCCAAATAATATTTGCAAAAAATAACAAAGTTTACCAGTTTGAACGTTAAGTTTCTTGTCTTTGCAGTCCATTCAATTGAATATAAGTTGAAAAGTATTTGCAAATCATTGCATACTGTCTTTATGTACCATTTACGCAATGTACTAACTTCACTGGTTTTGGGTTTTGTACATTTATTCATCGAATACTCCAAGATAAGTCTAAAAAAATTGTGTTTTCCAGGCCAGTGGGCTCATCGTACATCCACTATGCTGAGTCTTCCATGAGGAACGGCTTTGGCCTGAAATATCTGCACAGGTTCTTCAACATCCCCTTCCTGCAACTCCAGGTCATCTTTTGCTCCTCTTTTGCTTCTTAGTGAAACTTTCAACTGCAAGACGCGTTAAGAGAAATGTAATGATTATTTTTTTAGGGGTGTACAATAAACATCGGACCAGTATGAGGATTTGTGACGTCATCGAGATAAATACAACACAAAAAAAAGAAACGCTGAAGAATTATTTAAAAAAAAAATCTATATTATTTATTTGTTTTTTTTAAATAAAAAAATAACACAAATAAATATAAAGCATGTATATAAATTGGTGTTGAATGCTCCAATGAGTGGAGATGACCCGTACTATGCTGTAGTTGAGTTAGGATGAGCAAACCAAGTGCTCCTTTTCTCCCACCTTGTCATGCTGTACAAGTCAACTTCATTTTAAACAAACATGGCGTCGACCGTGTGGGACTTCTTCACTGTTTCATTCTGCAGACAATGGAAAAAAGAAGTCAGCCCAAAGAAAGGCGGTGTGCCCAAACTACACTTAAATCCCCATTTGAAATATAATCGATATAAGTTATTGTATCGGTTTTGAGAAGCAGGAACTTATCTGCATCGTATTGGCTTGGAAAAAAAATATTGTGCATCCCTAATTTTCTTTTCAGTTGCTAAACATTTTTTCCCAAAACATGTTGCCAATTTTATTGTAGCCTAGAGTGTTTTAGACAGAAGTGTCAAACATTTTTCCACCGAACAATACAGACAGACACATTTAAGGATGCAAAGGCCACTTAAATCTTTTTCATGTTGTTATATTATATTATTTATTGTATTATTTCATGTTTTCTGTATGTTTGTCTTTTTATTTTCTATTATTATTATTATGGTAATATTTATGGTAAATTATCCTGTTCTCTGTTTTCATGTGATTATATTTTTAGAAACATGCTAAAGCAGGGGTGTCACACTGAAAAATGAAAGCATGCGGGGGCCATTTTGTAATTTTTTCATTTTCATTATATATATATATATATATATATATATATATATATACACACACACACATATATACTGTATATATACACACACATTTCCTGTGTATATATGTTCATTATTATTATTTGAGCAATGAAAATTTTAAAAAATCCCGAGGATCCAAAAGGTCCCACTCATAACTGTTAAAAATAAGTCAAATATCAATATATATTATTTTTACTTTCAATGGTTAACTCTCGAGATCAACTTCAGATCTACTCGTCAATTATACGTTTTGTTTTTTGAGCATGACAGTTTTTTAGTAATAAAAAAATCGCCAACATGGCAGATTTGTGTTTATCTTGTCAATGTTGCACATATTTGCTTTTTTATTCCTTTTTTTGTGTTTGTAATATATTTTTAAGTACAAGTACTTAAAGTACAACTAGAAGTACAAGTTTAGATGTACTTTGTTGTCAAAATTGGATCTCGAAATGATCATTCACATGTTCATTTCGTCTCGCATTGACTATTGCAATTCTGTTTTCACTCTCTTCAACAAGTCAACGCTAAAGAGACTTCAGACTGTACAAAATGCGGCTGCCAGACTTTTGACCGGTGTACCCAGAACAGTCCATATCACCATCGTTTTATCCAGTCTTCATTGGCTTCCTGTTAAATTCCGCATTGAGTTTAAGATTTTAGTCCTGACATTCCGTGTGTTGCATGTTGGGGCCCCTCAGTACATCACTGACTTGCTATACCCCTACTCTTCAGGGCGCAGCCTCCGGTCCTCAGGCCAGGGTCTTCTAAAGATCCCAAAAACTTGTTTTAAAACCTGTGGAGACCTGGCATTGCAGGCTATAGCTCTCAGACTCTGGAACAATTTGCACCTGTCCCTTTGTAATCTTGACTGTGTTGAAACTTTTAAGAAACATTTGAAAACTTCTCTTTTTAGTAAAGCTTTTAGTTAATGCACCTTTTAACTATCATTTTTAATCCACTTTGTATCCTTTTTATGATGTTGCCCCTGTTGTTTTAAATTGAATTGTTGTTTTACTTCACCTATGTTTTGTACAGCGCTTTGTGATTTTATCTGTGAAAAGCGCTTTATAAATAAAAAGTACTTACTTACTTACTTACTTACTTGTGCAAATACAATAAAGACCATACCATTCCAAAACGTGCCACGGGCCACACTTTGGACACCTGTGCTAAAACAAAATTCCAGCGTGTGTCATGATATGCTGGGATGTTAAATAATTGTATGATATTCAAGGTTTTACCCTTGATGCAGTATGACCATGTCAGCCATGCTTCTTGTCACCTTGATCTGCAGAGAGAAACCCTCCTGAGGCAGCTGGAGACCAACCAGTTGGACATCGACGCCACCCTGGAAGAGCTGACTGTGCAACAGGAGACCGAAGATCAAAACTATGAGATGTAGTTAATCAGCTTTCATTTGTGTTGTCACTGGAGCTATTTTGACCACTTGTCTTCTGATTTCTACAGCTTCCTGGAGCACCTGGAGTGCCGCAGTAAGGGCTACGGCTCGCCGGGTCCTGCCAACGGTCAAAGTCCCTCCTCGGGCTCCCAGTCCCCCATCGTCCCTCCCAGCGGGGCGTCCACAGGAAGCTCCAGTCCGAGCACACCTCAGCCCCCGGCGCCCTCACAGCCGCCCCCGCAGTCGCCTTCTGTGTCCGTCCCCTCGGCTTCGGCTCTGGCCGCCGCCATCGGTCGCGCGGCCTCGCCGTCAGCTGATGTGAAGTCAGCCGCTCAGTCACCGGAGCATCTTCAGTCCGCCGCACCAGCACCAGCCACCCAGAAACGTGGCTTCATGTCCCGCTGGTTTGGCTCGTCTCCTGCCCCCGAGGCTTCTGTTAGTGCATCGGGTATGACAGAGAAAGGCATTCACACTCCATTATTCTGCACCAACATTCATCTATTTTTATTCTTCCATGGTGTTTTTTGTCTGCCTCTAACTCCCAAACAATTCATCCGATTGATCCTGTTCAAGCGTCAAAACATTCGGCACTTTCAAGACATGCGGTCTCATTCAACAAACGTTCCCCAATATTACCAGGTTTTACAGTAAATCATAATTTTAAGTTTTGGCCCTTTTTCTTTCGACAACTCTCTTTTCAATCTCAACCATTCCACCATTAAAACATTCGTTTTGAGTAGGACAATATTTTTTCTAACCCCAAAAGGTCACAGTTTTTACAGTATTCATGATTTTCCAAAATATCCAATCTAATCCCCTTTATTACAGTCGTGGTCAAAAGTTTACATACACTTTTTAATAACATAATGTCATGGTTGTCTAGAGTTTTCAATAATTTGTACAACTCTTATTTTTTTGTGATAGAGTGATTGGCGCACATACTTGTTGGTCACAAAAAACATTCATGAAATTTATTATGGGTCTACTGAAAATGTGACCAAATCTGCTGGGTCAAAAGTATACATACAGCAATGTTAATATTTGTTTACATGTCCCTTGGCAAGTTTCACTGCAATACGGCAATTTTGGTAGCCGTCCACAAGCTTCTGGCATGCTTCTGGTTGAAATTTGACCACTCCTCTTGACAAAATTGGTGCAGTTCAGCGAAATGTGTTGGTTTTCTGACATGGACTTGTTTCTTCAGCATTGTCCACACGTTTAAATCAGGACTTTGGGAAGGCCATTTTAAAACCTTAATTCTAGCCTGATTTAGCCATTCCTTTACCACTTTTGATGTGTGTTTTCCCAAAGTCCTGACTTAAACCCCATTGAGAACATGTGGACAATGCTGAAGAAACAAGCCCATGTCAGAAAACCAACAAATTTAGCTAAACTGCACAAATTTTGTCAAGAGGAGTGGTAAAAAATTCAACCAGAAGCTTTTGGATGGCTACCAAAAGCGCCTTATTGCAGTGAAACTTTCCAAGGGACATGTAAGCAAATATTAACATTGCTGTATGTATTCTTATGACCCAGCAGATTAGGTCACATTTTCAGTAGACCCATAATAAATTCATAAAAGAACCAAACTTCATGAATGTTTTTGTGAAAAACAAGTGTGTGCTCCAATACCATACCATACCATACCATACCAACTTTATTTATAAAGCCCTTTAAAGACAAGCACAGTTGAAAAACAAAGGGCTGTACACCACAAAGAAATAGATGCAAAGGACAGACTAAAAAAATAACATTTAAAACAGAAATAAAAATACACAATTAAAAAGCAAATATAAATTACCCTAAGAACAGTTTGTTAGATAAAAACAGTTTAAAAGTTAAAAACAGTTCAAAAAGATAAAAGCTAAAAACAGTTCAAAGTCTCATGCTGGGTTAAAGGCCAGTGAATAAAAATGGGTTTTAAGAAGGGTCTTAAAAATAGCCAAAGAAGGGGCCTGTCTCACATGAAGAGGGAGATCGTTCCAGAGTTTGGGACCCGCAACAGAGAAGGCTCTGTCCCCTCTGAGCTTGCGCTTTGTTTTGGGTACCTCCAGGATCAGCTGATCAGCTGACCTGAGGGACCGGGTGGGGGCATAGAGATGGAGCAGCTCAGAGAGGTACGGTGGGGCAAGACCACGTAAGGATTTAAAAACGAGTAAGATAATTTTAAAATGGACTCTAAAAGACACAGGCAGCCAGTGGAGGGAGGCTAAAACAGGAGTAATGTGCTCTCTTTTTCTTGTGTTAGTTAAAAGTCGGGCAGCTGCATTTTGGACCAGCTGCAGACGTGAGAGGGAGGACTGACTAATTCCAAAATATAAAGAGTTACAGTAATCCAGCCAATCACTCTATCACAAAAAAATAAGAGTTGTAGAAATGATTGGAAACTCAAGACAGCCATGACATTATGTTCTTTACAAGTGTATGTAAACTTTTGACCACGACTGTATATAGCACTATTAACAACAAAACTGGCTCCAGAGTGCTGCGTGTAAAAAAAGAAACAATAAAAGTCATGAAATTACAAGTATTTCAAATGAAACAAATAAACAATAAACAAACAAATAATAATATAATTAAATAATAAAAGACATCAATGAAATAGAATAAAACAAAAAGACAAATATAATAGAATAAAACAATAATAGACACCGAGAACCACAAGATTCACGCCGATTTTAAAAGCCAGAGAATAAAAGTGGGTTTTTAAGACGAGACTTAAAACATTCAACAGTGGGGGCCATTCTGACATGAGGGGGCAGAACATTCCAGAGTTTAGAGCCGAAGGTCCTGTCTCCCCTAGTTTTAAGCCTGGTTCTAGGCCCCATAAGTTGGAACCGGCCCTCGGACCTCAACGTGCGAGCTGGAGCATACATTTGGATGAGGTCTGTGATGTACTCTGGGGTCGGTCCATTAAAAGCTTTAAAAACAAACGGTAACATTTTAAAATCAATTCTAAAACGAACAGTAAGCCACTGCGGAGAAGCGAGAATCGGGACGCTGTGCTCTATTTTTTTGGTTCCCGTTAAAAGTTGTGCTGCAGAGTTCTGGACTATCTGTAAGTGTGACAGTTACCAATTATATTGGACAATATAATTGGGACTCATCCCACCATTTTCACTTATGGTTGCCATTTTTTTCCGCCTAAAAATAACCTTGACTGCAAGTAGATATTCCACGCTATCAAAAAATATATTTGCTGTAGTAAACAAAGAAACATTTATTTAGTCTGAAATTAGCAAAAAAGCAGTACTTTCGATGAATCGCTCCCTTTAACGTTCAAAGTTGGACATCATTCGGACAGCGAGGCAGTTTGGCTTTGAGGATAACACACATGCCTTTCATTTGAACCCCGGACCGAAACAAACAGTCTTTATTTAGTAAATGTTTACATCTATGAGTCAAATAAATAAATTTTATTGTAAAGAAAAAACATATACAGGTACCCGAAATTAGATAGTCCTGTCGCGCACACATCTTTTTTAACCAAAGCGGTTTTGAAAGCCTGGCTGTTTAGTATAGTGGTTGAAGCTATGGACTGACACACAAGGGTTCATTTAGTAAGTTCATTCTGGGATGCAAACTTCCTTGACTAATTTCGCAGCCAGTCTCATAGGTAAATTCCCACTATTATAACATACTTTTTTCATTTCTAAATTGATAGAACGTTGCAGTACACTTTCCTATCCTCAACATTCAAATGTTTCCTACAATCAGAGTATTTCCACATTCAAACCATTTCACAGTTAAACCGTTTCCACCTTTCCTTGGACATTCCACTTTAAACGAGCTTTTTTCAATATTCAAACCATTCCTACTGGACATTCAAACATATTACAATACTCTACATTCCTTCTGCATTTCAGTCCAGCTCCTGTATTGGGCATCCACACACCAGTGTATTTTCTAGTTACTGTATATTGTATATTCTTATTCAAGGTAGATGAAGGAATTGTCACCTCTACTTGGGTGAACAGTGAAGTAATACAGTTTTTAATATGACATTTTATATCCTGTTTTGAAAGTCTTAATGACGGGGTTAAGCGAGGAGAGAACAGTCACAAGGTTTCAGCCTGAGCCTGAAATAATCCCAGGACTGGTTGGTATTAGGATGTCATGTGAAGTTGCCGTTCTGTGTTGCAGCAAAGTTACTGTGCGGCGTTTGGAATACTTTGTACTGCCTCCATGTTTTCCTCAGAGGACCCGCCTGCTCCAGTGTGTCCTGCTGTTGTGCAAAGTGTGGACGACTTTGTGCCAGAAGAGAGACTGGACAAGAATTTCCTAGAGGACGGTTTGCCCTCAAAGACCAAGACGCCTCTGCCAGTCTCAGCCTTGGACAGCGACAGGTGAGTAGTAGGGGTGTAACGCTATCAAAATCTCATGGTACGATATTATCATTCACGGTATTAAAGGGAAACTGCACTTTTTGGGGGAATTTTGCCTGTCGTTCACAACTATTATGAGAGAACATAATGTCATGGCTGTCTTGAGTTTCCAATAATTTCTACAACTCTTTTTTTTTTGTGATAGAGTGATTGAGCACATACTTGTTGGTCACAAAAAACATTCATGAAGTTTGGTTCTTTTATGAATTTATTATGGTTCTACTGAAAATGTGACCAAATCTGTTGGGTCAAAAGTATACATACAGCAATGTTAATATTTGGTTACATGATTGGCAACACTAAAAGGGCCCTAGTGTGTGAATGTGAGTGTGAATGTTGTCTATCTATCTGTGTTGGCCCTGCGATGATGTGGCGACTTGTCCAGGGTGTACCCCGCCTTCCGCCCGATTGTAGCTGAGATAGGCTCCAGCACCTCCAGCTACCCCGAAAGGGATAAGCGGTAGAAAATGGATGGATGGATGTCCCTTGGCAAGTTTCACTGCAATTAGGTGCTTTTGGTAGCCATCCACAAGCTTCTGGTTGAATTTTTGACCACTCCGCTTGACAAAATTGGTGCAATTCAGCTAAATGTGTTGGTTTTCTGACATGGACTTGTTTCTTCAGCATTGTCCACACGTTTACGGTAAGTCAGGACTTTGGGAAGGCCATTCCAAAACCTTAATTCTAGCCTGAATTAGCCATTCCTTTATCACTTTTGACGTGTGTTTGGGGTCATTGTCCTGTTGGAACACCCAACTGCGCCCAAGACCCAACCTCCTGGCTGATGATTTTAGGTTGTCCTGAAGAATTTGGAGGTAATCCTCCTTTTTCATTGTCCCATTTACTCTCTGTAAAGCACCAGTTCCATTGGCAGCAAAACAGGCCCAGAGCATAATACTACCACCACTATGCTTGATGGTAGGAATGGTGCTCCTGGGATTAAAGGCCTCACCTTTTCTCCTCCAAACATATTGCTGGGTATTGTGGCTATGCAGCTCCGTTTTTGTTTCATCTGACATCACTTGGACAAAGATAAGACCTTCTGGAGGAAGCTGGAAGAAGGGGCTACCAAAAGTGCCTTTTTGCAGTGAAACTTGCCAAGGGACATGTAACCAAATATTAACATTGCTGTATGTATACTTTTGACACAGCAGATTTGGTAACATTTTCAGTAGACTCATAATAAATTCATAAAAGAACCAAACTTCATGAATGTTTTTTGTGACCAACAAGTATGTGCTCCAATCCCTCTATCACAAAATAATAAGAGTTGTAGAAATTATTGGAAACTCAAGACAGCCATGACATTATGTTCTTTACAAGTGTATGTAAACTTTTGACCATGACTGTATATATAATGTAGTAACAGACACCTTCACAACTACTGTATATGTAATATGTTTTATATACACACTGCTAGTATATATATAATGTAGTAACAGACACCAACACAATGTAAAGATAGCAGATTTGTATGACAAATCTTCTTGTGTTCCTGTCGTAGTGACGGTGAAGGCAGAGGGAACCCCATGGTGTCTGCTTTCCAGGATGAGCTTGATCCTGACGACACAGAGTCCAGTCTTCCACAAGCTACAACGTTGCCACATAGCAAAGACATCTCTCTGTCCAGTGAGGACGAGGAGAAGGAGCGAGCACCAGCAGCAACAACTGTGAAAAAGGACCAGGAATTTGACAGTGAACCTGAACTCAAAGCGTAGGTTTTGACACCAGAAAGTGTTAAACGTGTTTAAAAATGTATTTTGTAATGTTGCAGGTTGCCCTGACGAATTGAAGGTTTGTTTGTCATTTACAGACAAACCTGAATTTAAACGGGAACTGCACTTTTTTTGGAAATATGCCTATCGTTCACAATCATGAGTTTTTTTGCATTTTAACATGCAAAAATCATCTTGTTCTTGGTGGCTAGCAATTCAGCTAATGGGAGCAATCTGTCCTAACTCTAAATCACTTTAAAAATGCATTCAAAAACCATCAATACTTAATTTACGTTCTGTAACGTGTATAATAACCAAACTGTAACGACATTGTTATTGTAAGAGCGAGCACTGAGGAACTCTTTTTCTAGCGTACTAACACATCGGTGTGCTATGGTATTAGCCGTATAAGCTAACTACAGAAAGAGATAAGCTAGCAACCGCGTCAACACAACACGCATATGAGTTTGTAATGCACAACACAATGTAATAGGACACCAATCTGTACTGAGTGAAAAACAGAACAATCATAATATAGTATCTGTAAAGTATTACAAACCCCGTTTCCATATGAGTTGAGAAATTGTGTTAGATGTAAATGTAAACGGAATAC
The DNA here is from genome assembly GCF_033978685.3 of Nerophis lumbriciformis. NCBI lineage: Eukaryota > Metazoa > Chordata > Actinopteri > Syngnathiformes > Syngnathidae > Nerophis > Nerophis lumbriciformis. The sequence goes on along the minus strand of NC_084567.2, from coordinate 14,628,412 downwards.
AATGATTTGCAAATCATTTTCAACCCATATTCAGTTGAATATGCTACAAAGACAACATATTTGATGTTCAAACTGATAAACTTTTTTTTTTTTTGCAAATAATAAATAACTTTAGAATTTGATGCCCGCAACACATGACAAAGAAGTTGGGAAAGGTGGCAATGAATACTGATAAAGTTGAGGAATGCTCATCAAACACTTATTTGGAACATCCCACAGGTGAACAGGCAAATTGGGAACAGGTGGGTGCCATGATTGGGTATAAAAGTAGATTCCGTGAAATGCTCAGTCATTCAGAAACAAGGATGGGGCGAGGGTCACCACTTTGTCAACAAATGCGTGAGCAAATTGTTGAACAGTTTAAGAAAAACCTTTCTCAACCAGCTATTGCAAGGAATTTAGGGATTTCACCATCTACGGTCCGTAATATCATCAAAGGGTTCAGAGAATCTGGAGAAATCAGTGCACGTAAGCAGCTAAGCCCGTGACCTTCGATCCCTCAGGCTGTACTGCATCAACAAGCGACATCAGTGTGTCAAGGATATCACCACATGGGCTCAGGAACACTTCAGAAACCCACTGTCAGTAACTACAGTTGGTCGCTACATCTGTAAGTGCAAGTTAAAACTCTCCTATGCAAGGCGAAAACCGTTTATCAACAACACCCAGAAACGCCATCGGCTTCGCTGGGCCTGAGCTCATCTAAGATGGACTGATACAAAGTGGAAAAGTGTTCTGTGGTCTGACGAGTCCACATTTCATATTGTTTTTAGAAACTGTGGACGTCGTGTCCTCCGGACCAAAGAGGAAAAGAACCATCTGGATTGGTATAGGCGCAAAGTTGAAAAGCCAGCATCTGTGATGGTATGGGGGTGTATTAGTGCCCAAGGCAAGGGTAACTTACACATCTGTGAAGGCGCCATTAATGCTGAAAGGTACATACAGGTTTTGGAGCAACATATGTTGCCATCCAAGCAACGTTACCGTGGACGCCCCTGCGTATTTCAGCAAAACAATGCCAAGCCACGTGTTACATCAACGTGGCCTCATAGTAAAAGAGTGCGGGTACTAGACTGGCCTGCCTGTAGTCCAGACCAGTCTCCCATTGAAAATGTGTGGCGCATTATGAAGCCTTAAATACCACAACGGAGACCCCCGGACTGTTGAACAACTTAAGCTGTACATCAAGCAAGAATGGGAAATAATTCCACCTGAGAAGCTTAAAAAATGTGTCTCCTCAGTTCCCAAACGTTTACGGAGTGTTGTTAAAAGGAAAGGCCATGTAACACAGTGGTGAACATGCCCTTTCCCAACTACTTTGGCACGTGTTGCAGCCATGAAATTCTAAGTTAATTATTATTTGCAAAAAAAAAAAAGTTTATGAGTTTGAACATCAAATATCTTGTCTTTGTAGTGCTTTCAATTGAATATGGGTTGAAAAGGATTTGCAAATCATTGTATTCCGTTTATATTTACATCTAACACAATTTCCCAACTCATATGGAAACGGGGTTTGTATTTCATGTTTTGTTTGTACACAGCTAGCCAGACAGCATATGTACTGTAGTTGTAACAACACATGACATGCTGCATGTATCATGATCAATACAAAGTGTGACTCACTCGATAGACAGTTGTCTGTTTGGTCCAGCTGGCCAGGGACGTTTGTTCCCGGTTTGTTTGGGTAAGCACTCAATTTATGTTGAAACAGCTTGGCTCCAAATTCCACATTTTGCAGCTTTGAGTCACTTTCACCTCACTCTCTCAGATGTCCGAACCACTTCATTTGGCTCCTCTCCTTTTTTTTAAGTCGATTTTTAAGAATCTGGACGAATAAAAATCGCGATTCGGTTGTAAATCTATTTTTTTTGTGCGACCCTACCCATCCCTACGTGTTACAATGAATTTGTAAAACAAGCATCACCATCGGCTCTTTTTTTGTTTGCTTTATATACGGTATATATATATTGTCGTCCACAAGTTACACTTTCCATGTAAGTTTTGCTAATAAGTGCTTGTCAATTATCATCTTTTGTTTCACACCTTGCATGTAGTTTAGCCCCGCTTTAGATGAGAACCTTGTGGGAACTCTTGAGAGCGATCTATGGCGGTGATTGTTGCTGGTAAATAAGCAAAGATGAGCGACTATCGTCACACCTTGACATCTCTGTCATGTAAACAAGGAAGTGAGGACACATGGAACAGATGAGTCAAATTATGGATTGTTCGTAAAGAGAGAGATCTGCTGAAGTTTAATCGCCCTTTTTTTTAACCAGTGTCTTTGGCAAATAATCATTACTTACAGTCGTGGTCAAAAGTTTACCCACACTTGTAAAGAACATAATGTCATGACTGTCTTGAGTTTAGAATAATTTCTACAACCCCTTTTTTTGTGATAGAGTGATTGGAGCACAAACTTGTTGGTCACAAAAAACATTCATGAAGTTTGGTTATTTTATGAATTTATTATGGGTCTACTGAAAAAGAGACCAAATCTGATGGGTCAAAAGTATACATACAGCGATGTTAATATTTGGTTACATGTCCTTTGGCAAGTTTCACTGCAATAAGGCACTTTTGGTAGCCATCCACAAGCTTCTGGTTGCAGAACTTTCCTCCAGAAGGTCTTATCTTTGTCCATGTGACGTCCGATGAAACAAAAATTAAGCTGTTTGGCCACAATGCCCAGCAATATGTTTGGAGGAGAAAAGGTGAGGCCTTTAATCCCAGGAACACCATTCCTACCGTCAAGCGTGGTGGTGGTAGTATTATGCTCTGGGCCTGTTTTGCTGCCAATTGAACTGGTGCTTTACAGAGAGTAAATGGGACAATGAAAAAGGAGGATTACCTCCAAATTTTTCAGGACAACCTAAATCATCAGCCCGGAGGTTGGGTCTTGGGCGCAGTTGGGTGTTCCAACAGGACAATGACTCCAAACACACGTCAAAAGTGGTAAAGGAATGGTTAAATCGGGCTAGAATTAAGGTTTTAGAATGGCCTTCCCAAAGTCCTGACTTAAACGTGTGGACAATGCTGAAGAAACAAGTCCATGTTAGAAAACCAACAAATTTAGCTGTAATGCACCAATTTTGTGAAGAATGATGGTCAAAAATTCAACCAGAAGCTTGCGAGAAGCTTGTGGATGGCTACCAAAAGCGCCTTATTGCAGTGAAACTTGCCAAGGGACATGTAACCAAATATTAACATTGCTGTATGTATACTTTTGACCCAGCAGATTTGGTCACATTTTCAGTAAACCTATAATAAATTCATAAAAGAACCAAACTTCATGAATGTTTTTTGTGACCAACAAGTACGTGCTCCAATCACTCTATCACAAAAAAAGAAGAGTTGTAGAAATTATTGGAAACTCAAGACAGCCATGACCTTCTACCATCCTAGTCACGTCCGTAGTGTCCTTGAGCAAGACACTTCACCCTTGCTCCTGATGGGACTGGTTAGCGCCGTGCATGGCAGCTCCCGCCATCAGTGTGTGTGTGTGTGTGTGTGTGTGTGTGTTGTGTGTGTGTGTGTGTGTGGAAAATAGTGTCAAAGCGCTTTGAGTTCCTTTAAAAAAAAAAGGTAGAAAAGCGCTATACAAGTACGACCCATTTACCATTTCTTTACAAGTGTATGTAAACTTTTGACCACGACTGTAAATACTATTTGTGTGTTAAATGTTCTCGGTACTTGTGAAGAAGTGAGAACAAATGCAAACTATATGTAATATTTGAATAATATACGGTTTCACTTATGTCACTGCTGCAGCCACATCAGACAACCAAAAGGATCTAAAGCTTCAGAGCCCAGAAAGCCGACTTCAGCGCCCATCTTCCTCACTCTAACTCCAACATCAGAGCAGCAGGACAAGAAGGTGGGAATCTCACCCATGGCTGAGGACTCTGACACAGACCCCGAGGTTCCAGTGGCCCAACAGATGCTCTCTTTTGTAATGGATGATCCTGATTTTGAGTCGGAAGCATTCAACACACCCAAAGTAGAAAAGGTAAAGCGACATTTCATAGCCTGTAGAACAGAGCTTAATAGAACCTGCTGTGATCTTCAGACGACATTCCCAGTCGGAGATGGACTTCTATCTGACCTCTCAGATGATGACATGCAGCCGACCAAGGAGCCAGAACCTGCAAAGCCCGCAGTGATCTCCTTCAAGCACAAGGATGATACGGACCTTTTTGGCCTCGGCATTCAAGAAGAGCCCTCAGCGACCAAAGAGAGCAGCGATGAGCAAGAAGGCAAGACATTTTTCTCTGTGTTGTAACTCTAGCCATGAAATAGTCTTGTGGTGTGTTTTCATTCTGTCTTGTTACATCTAATGTAGGGCTGTTTGTTAGGAACCGTAGGTGTGGTTTTGCTACAGTAAGGGAATTAGATGCTAATGCCACAGACACTAGTCTTGTGTTGCGCTATCAACAACCGATTAAAGTAATATGACCACACTCAAGACTACAGTAAAAATATCATTATCAAAATCAAAACAAAAAAGGCACTACATGCAGGCCTGCAGAAAACGGCAAGAAAAGATAACCACAACAATACCCACCACAACCATCAACACGACAATACCCACCACAACAACAGTAACAACCACCATACAACAATACCCACCACAACAACAATACCCACCACAACCACCAACACAACAATACCCACCACAACCACCATTACAACAGCAACAACCACAACCACCACAATACACATCACAACCATCAACACAACAATACCCACCATTACCACCACAATAACAGCAACAGCCACCACCTCAACACCTACCACAACCACCAACACAACAATATCCACCATAACCATCAACACGACAATACCCACCACAACCACCATCACAACAATACCCACCATTACCACCACAATAACAGCAACAACCACCACCACAACCACCATCACAACAATACACACCATTACCACAACAGCAACAACAACCACCACCACAACAATACCCACCACAACCACCATCAAAACAATACCCACCATTACCACCACAACAACAGCAACAACCACTACCACAACAATACCCACCACAACCACATCACATTAATACCCACCATTACCACCACAACAGCAACAACCACCACCACAACAATACCCACCATTACCACCACAACAGTAACAACCACCACAATACCCACCACAACCATCAACACAACAATACCCACCATCACCACCACAATAACAGAAACAGCCACCCCCACAACAATACCCACCATCACCACCACAACAACAGCAACAACCACCACCACCACAATACCCACCACAACCATCAACACAACAATACCCACTATTACCACCACAACAACAGCAACAACCACCACAATACCCACCACAACCATCAACACAATACCCACCATTACCACCACAAAAACAGCAACAACCACCACCACAGCAATACCCACCACAACCACCATCCCAACAATACCCACCATTACCACCACAACAGCAACCACCACCACCACAACAATACCTACCACAACAATACCCGCCATTACCACCACAACAGCAACAACCCCGACCACAACAATACCTACCACAACAATACCCGCCATTACCACCACAACAGCAACAACCACCAGCACAACAATACCTACCACAACCACCAACACAACAATACCCATCATTACCACCACCACAACAATACCTTACTAACTACTACTGCTGTTCCTACTACTAACTACTGTTATTACTAACTAGTACTAACTCCTACCATTACTATTAACTACTGGTATCACTAATTACTACTACAAACTACTGTTATTACTAACTACTAGTAGTACTAACTCCTACCATTACTACTGTTATTACTAATTTCTACTACAAACTACTGTTATTACTAACTACTACTAGTAATAACTCCTACATTACTACTACAAACTACTATTATTACTAACTACTACTAGTACTAACTCCTACCATTACCACTAACTACTGTTATTACTAACTATTACTAGTACTAACTCCTACCATTACCACTAACTACTGTTATTACTAATGACTACTACAAACTACTGTTATTACTAACTACTGTTATTACTAACTCCGACAATTACTACTAACTACTGGTATCACTAAGTACTATTACTAAATACTACTAGTACAGTACTGGTGCTTTGCAGTGGTTATTTGTGATGTGATGGAAGAATCCAGACTGATGTGTGTTTGTATTCAGATAAAGAAAGCAAGCATGTGTCCAAAGACAAGAAGAAGAAGAAGAAGAAGAGCAAAGAGGTAAACTTGTCATGACTTGTCTCCAGTGGAACTGGCTTTCAGTCCTGGTCCACCATGTTTTTCTTTGTACTAAAAGGGGCCCATTAAATGCAGAAGCAGCTTTTCTTACCTCTTGGTGCATGTTCTTGTGTATTTGGGATCTGCATAAATCATGAAGATGGGAAATCAAAGCATGGAGATAAGACAATCTTGCCTTCCTTCATACTTCCTCCAGATGTTTGAAACCTGTGCTATTTGTCACCTTTTTGCCATTGGTGAAGTCATATATGGCAGGAATTTACCCAAAGTGCTTTGCGCGAGTCTGCCATTGTAGTCAATAAGCTTCTTCTTTTTCTCTATCCTGTTGTTGTGGGGCAGACTGGCTCGTACATGCACATGCATGCTCCACTGTGGCCATCTCTAATACAAACTAGCGTACAGTTCGAACTTATATCTGTTAGTAGACTCGCTATGGAAGATACAAACATGGCTGACGGGCAAATGACACGGTGGAAGTAAAAAAAGACCCGTTATGTTATGTGGACCACAAGGAAGTCTTTTAAAATCATCATAATACTCTTTTAAGTTGACATGAAGTAGGGGTGTGAGTCTGTGGGCACCTCACGATTCCCAGGGTGACGATTTGATTCAGAATCGTTTTTGGATTCAAACCAATGTATTATTTGGTATAATAATTATAATGAAACTTTTTCAAAACTGGTTTCAGGTTAGAAAAGCTCCTTCTGGTTGGATGGAGATGGATTGTATTCTTGTAATTAAAAAAACAAGTTTTTAAATACATTTTTCAGAATTGTGAATCAATTTAGAATCGGGATCAATAAGAATTGTGATTAGGATGTGACTCTGTTTTTGTTGTGCACCCCAAGTGCGGCACGCAGACATCTTCAATTTGGCCCGCGAGTTAATAAGGAATCTTTCTTCTTCATTTTAATAGTCTTGACAACTTTGATTCTGCTATTATGTTGCCATCCAGTGGACAATGTGAGTAATCCAGGTCAATGACCTTTAATTATGCTCTGACTTCTATGACCTAATGCAAACAACCATCCCTAGTCATGGTGCAAAAAAAAAGATCCAACCAACACAAAAAGTTAACACAAATGGACACACATAACACAACCTGCTCACTGAAATGTGTGGATTTTATATAAAATGTCCAAACACAACATGTAATTAAAAATTACACCCATTTAAATCCATTACTAAGCGTGGTTGGAAAAAAGCTAAAATCTCTCCACACGTATCCTTTTTTGGCGAATTGTAGCTGCTTGATATTTCTGATTGATTACAAAACTTTTAGGGAGGTCGTCACGGAAGTAAACAAAGTAGAAGTCTAACTTTAACATACTCTTAATATCCACTTATATTAATGATCAATGATATATCCATTATATGAATGTATTACTATATTAATATAATGTTCATATATGTAAATGTATATATGAATGTACATATGTACAAACCCCGTTTCCATATGAGTTGGGAAATTGTGTTAGATGTAAATATAAACGGAATACAATGATTTGCAAATCCTTTTCAACCCATATTCAATTGAATGCACTACAAAGACAAGATATTTGATGTTCAAACTCATAAACTTTTTTTTTTTTGCAAATAATAATTAACTTAGAATTTTAATGGCTGCAACACGTGCCAAAGTAGTTGGGAAAGGGCATGTTCACCACTGTGTTACATGGCCTTTCCTTTTAACAACACTCAGTAAACGTTTGGGAACTGAGGAGACACATTTTTTAAGCTTCTCAGGTGGAATTCTTTCCCATTCTTGCTTGATGTACAGCTTAAGTTGTTCAACAGTCCGGGGGTCTCCGTTGTGGTATTTTAGGCTTCATAATGCGCCACACATTTTCAATGGGAGACAGGTCTGGACTACAGGCAGGCCAGTCTAGTACCTGCACTCTTTTACTATGAAGCCACGTTGATGTAACACGTGGCTTGGCATTGTCTTGCTGAAATAAGCAGGGGCGTCCATGGTAGCGTTGCTTGGATGGCAACATATGTTGCTCCAAAACCTGTATGTACCTTTCAGCATTAATGGCGCCTTCACAGATGTGTAAGTTACCCATGTCTTGGGCACTAATACACTCTCATACCATCACAGATGCTGGCTTTTCAACTTTGCGCCTATAACAATCCGGATGGTTCTTTTCCTCTTTGGTCCAGAGGACACAACGTCCACAGTTTCCAAAAACAATTTGAAATGTGGACTCGTCAGACCACAGAACACTTTTCCACTTTGTATCAGTCAATCTTAGATGAGCTCAGGCCCAGCGAAGCCGGTGGCGTTTCTGGGTGTTGTTGATAAACGGTTTTCGCCTTGCATAGGAAAGTTTTAACTTGCACTTACAGATATAGCGACCAACTGTAGTTACTGACAGTGGGTTTCTGAAGTGTTCCTGAGCTGACACTGATGTAGCTTGTTGATGCAGTACAGCCTGAGGGATCGAAGGTCACGGGCTTAGCTGCTTACGTGCAGTGATTTCTCCAGATTCTCTGAACCCTTTGATGATATTACGGACCGTAGATGGTGAAATCCCTAAATTCCTTGTAATAGCTGGTTGAGAAAGGTTTTCCTTAAACTGTTCAACAATTTGCTCACGCATTTGTTGACAAAGTGGTGACCCTCGCCCCATCCTTGTTTGTGAATGACTGAGCATTTCATGGAATCTACTTTTATACCCAATCATGGCACCCACCTGTTCCCAATTTGCCTGTTCGCCTGTGGGATGTTCCAAATAAGTGTTTAATGAGCATTCCTCAACTTTATCAGTATTTATTGCCACCTTTCCCAACTTCTTTGTCACATGTTGCTGGCATCAAATTCTAAAGTTAATGATTATTTGAAAAAAAAAAAAAAGTTTATCAGTTTGAACATCAAATATGTTGTCTTTGTAGCATATTCAACTGAATACGGGTTGAAAATCATTGTATTCAGTTTATATTTACATCTAACACAATTTCCCAACTCATATGGAAACAGGGTTTGTATGTGTATATATATCTATGTGTATGTATGTATATATATGTGTATGTATGTATATATATGTATATGTGTGTGTGTGTGTGTGTGTGTGTGTGTGTGTATGCAAGTATGTATATATGTATGTAAATATATATATGTGTGTGTGTGTGTGTGTGTGTGTATATATGTATGTGTATATATATGTGTGTGTATGTATGTATGTATATGTATGTATGTATATGTATGTATGTATATATATATATATGTATGTAAATATGCATGTATATATGTATGTATGTATGTATTTTTATATATATATATATATGTATGTGTATATATGTATGTATGTATGTGTATGTGTGTATATATATATATATATATATATATATATATATATATATATGTGTATATGTGTGTGTGTGTGTGTGTGTGTGTGTGTGTGTGTGTATGTATATATATATATATATATATATATATGTATATGTGCGTGTGTGTGTATATATGTATGTATGTATATTCATGTATATATATGCATGTATGTATATATATATATATGTATATTTATATGTATATATCTATGTATAAATATGCAGTTGGCTGTTGGCCCTCGACCAATATTTTTAGCCCAATGTGGCCCCCAAGTCAAAAAGTTAGGACACCCTTAATCAGGCTGCTTGTCTTTGGTTGATGATGGAGTTCCTTGTTGACAGGAGGACGAGAAGATCAAGAAACACAAACACAAGAAGAAGGAAAAGGAGGACGCTGTAGAGGGCAAGGAGAAGAAGAAGAAGAAAGCGAGGACCAAGAAAACCGACGTGGACGAGCTGGAAGACTTTCTGGGTGGAGGAGCCAAATCGTCCACAAGGGATGACGGGGATTATGAAGAGCTCTAAAGTGAGGGATGGATGGCATCTCCAAGGCCCACATGATGCTGTGCTCTTTGCTCTCACCTGTAAGGTAACTTCCATTCCTCTGCTACCAAATAACCAGTCCAACATGGCGCAGCTTTCACCACAGACGGACGCTTCATGTGGCCGCCTTGACGGGCCTGCACACGGACTGTGGGGGGTCCACCTTTTCAGACTTAAGGCAGATCCTGCTGTCCGTATAGGGTGGGTTCTGGACCCACCAGCCAGTTGTGGAAGTCGCCCATGAAAAAGTCCACTCGCTACACCAATTTCCTTTTAACACTCTTTTTGACACCTGTTATGTGGTGCGTTTGAGGACCGCCAAACAAAGTGGGACATCTCGACGCTAAGAGAAATAATATCAGTGAAGCATGAAAACATGTTGAACTTGTATGAAGTGTTTTTAAGTTATTACTACTGACGCCTCAGTGAGTGTGTGGCACACTCACTACCTGCATTGACACCGCACTGATACTGTCTTTGCTGTTTCATAAAGGTTCCCGATTAAAACTCACACTGGACCTGCAAATGACATAAATAAAAGGGACCAATTGGGAAATCTGGGCTCATTTTGATTTTATAGCACCAAATAAGGTAAATGATCTTGTTTTCCAGTTTACTTTTTCAGGCTTTCGTTTTCCTTTCTGCATGGCTATTTGCTTTAAAATAACTAAATAATTACATTTGCTACCTAGTAATGTTTTTAATCCAGCAGTGCAGTTTCAATACAGCCAGTGAGTGTGCCACGTACTCACTGAGGCGTCATTTAGCCATCACCGTATATTGACACACATTGGATTGCTTTTAGCTTGTCTTTACTGTACAAACAATGTGTTCAAGTGCATTTTTATGTCAGCCACCCTTGTCGCTAACACTTTTTATAACCCCGCTTTAGGAGATCCACGCTGTAACTAAGATTAGCATTTATTTCTTACTTTATTTTTAGGGGGTTAGCGTAACGAACTGTAATGTGCTATCACTCGTCGACAGTTACATTTGTGTGTGTGCGTGTGTGTGTGTGTGCGTGCGTGTATTCGTATGCACGTGCGCACTTTAACCCACGTTATTGGATGCGATCGCTCCTCCGCATGCGTTACAGAAGACGGATGATAAATTGTAAATGTAGAGACTATGGAGGTTTGTTTGTGTTTTTTATTATATGACAGCTTCTTTTTTTTACGCTGAATTTACCTGAATTACTTGCGGTTGAATTTTGTGAACAGAATTTTTTTACCTATAATTATGCTGACAATTTCATCGAATATGCAAGTAAAATGGGTGTTTAAAAATTCAGTTTGTTAAAATTGTGTTTTAAAATACAATGTCAAAATTCAATGTAAAAGAAATTCAGTGTATAAACATTTTGTATACATTTATTTTTTTTTTTGGTAAAAACCATTCCGTGTAAAAAAAAATCATTTGTGAAAAGAATTCAGTGCAAAAATGATTTAGTGCAGGAAAATTTTGTGTAAAAACCATTAAGTGCAAAAATTATTTAGTGCATGAAAATTCAGTGCAAAAAAAAAATCAGTGTATAAGTTTTTTTGCTAAAATATTTATTTTAAAAACAATTCAGTTCACAAACATTTTGTGTAAAAAATGTTTAATGCCGAAAAATTCAGTGTATAAAAATCCATTGCAAATAAAATCAATGTTTAAAAATACAGTCCATAAAAATTCAGTGTACGGAAATTCAGGGTATAAAAAAAAATCAGTGCATAAAAGATTGTGTGAAAACATTCAGTGTATAAAAATTCTGTCCCAAAAAATCAGTGCATATAAATTTTTTGCAAAAATATTTATTTTAAAAACAATTCAGTGCTAAAAAAAATCAGTGTATAAAAAAATCAGTGCAAAAAATATTTAATGCCTAAAAATTCAGTGCAAGAAAATTCAATGTATAAAAATACAGTCCATAAAAATGCAGCGTTTAGAAATTCAGTGTATAAAACATTCAGTGTATAAAAAAATAAGTGCATAAAAGATTTAGAGTGAAAACATTGAGTGTATAAAAATTCAGGGCAAAAAAATCAAAGTATAATTTTTTTTTTTGCAAAAATATTTATTTTAAAAACAATTCAGTTCATAAAAATTCAGCAAAAAAAAAAATCAGTGTAAAAAAAAATGTACTGCTTAAAAATTCAGCGCATGAAAATTCAGTGCAAAAAAATTCAATGTATAAGAATATAGTCCATAAAAAGGCAATGTATAAAATTAAGTATGAAAAAAATTCAGTGTAAAAAAAATTCAGTTCATCAAAATTCACTTGCTGTTAAATTAAGACTGAAGAAATCGATCGTGTCTGAGAACCAGCCAATGAGCTGCTTTAGTCTTAAATTCCCAAAAGTGAATTTTGAAGCAACAAATCTTCCTACACTGAATTTTTTTGTTGTTGGTGCAAATATGTTTTTACACTGGACTTGTAGGTGACGTTTTTTTTTTTTTACAATGAATTTTTACTCAATGAAATTTGATGTAAAAAAAAGTCAGTTGACAAAATTCCAAGACAAAAAATTGGACAAGATAAATGGAGTGTGCTGTAATAAAGGCCCAAATGAAGCTGTCATGTAAATAAGATGTTTTTTTGTTGTTGAATCTAACAATAATATAACAGTACTGTCATGTAACACATCTTTTTTCTGTCCTCGTGATGCTTGTCCTCGTCAGTGTGTGACATTTTTACCCAGCTTTTTTCCATCCCAACTTACAGTGCATTTTTGCCTGGTTCCTGTGAGAATCCTGCGTGTGACTGAAGCATTTAGAAGTGAGTGTAGGTTAATTTACCCAGGACTCAAACGACCAGCAGGTAATACTGTATCATCTCTTTCTCTTATGGACTCATCATTGCGTCAACATTGTTCTTTACTCACGCTCAAAGTGGGAGAGGAAGCAAAAAGCTATTCAACTAATGTTCTCTTTTAATTGATGTCAATTAAAGACACAACTTCCCCATCAACTTCAATATTCCTACTGGTGTTGTTGTCACTTTGAAGTCACTGAGCTCACACCAGGGTGTCCAAGTAAGTTCCACACACGGGAAAGTGAAAATATGCACTGTGATATTATTATTCACTTTTCCTTATTTGATGTTTTACTAAACACTCAAACAACTCCTTGGTAAGTCAATGTCGACTTAAATACACTCCAGTCATAAATATTGTTAGGGCGGCACAAACAATTAGTTCACATTTGAATCGCGATTCTCATTCATTCCGATTCTAAATCGATTCACAATTTTCAAAAATGTATTTCAAATATATATTTTGTTTTTCTTTCAATTTATTATTGTATGCATGTGTATACATATATATATATATATATATAGAGTGTGTTTGTCATAAAAACTGGGTTTAAAAGACATTAACGCATACAACAAACAAATAAAAAATAATAAACACTCATTGACAGAGAGATATGAATCAGAACATTGAAAATAAAAAACTACAAATAAATATGACTAATTTTTAACACTTTTATAAGTGGAACCCTTTTGGATCCGTGTGAATTTTAGTGTGATTGGTTTTAAACAGTCATTGCTCCAAAAATTATAATGAATCAAAATCTATGTTATGAATTATTGACATATTTAAGACTCCAATTACTTCACATTAAATATTACACTTTGACATGTTTTTGGGTGGGGGTGAATATTGCATATTTTGTGTTGGCCATAAAACAACTGTGTTTTCTTTGACAAAAAGGGCGTAAAACATTAAAAAAAAAATTAAAAAAAAACTTTCATTAGACAGATCTAAAGTTGATCTTAAGAAGATTTAAGTGTTAAAAAATAAGAATTTGTCACTCATTTTTAACATGTTTATGGCTGAGACCCTTGTGGGCCCCCGCATGCTTTCATTCCTCAGCGTGCGGCCCTCAGTGTACAAAGTTTGGCCCCCCTGGTCTCGAAATGTGTCCATCACACACACACATTTTTTCAACGTATTGTTCAAAATCAATCTTATGAATTATTGACCTATTTAAGACATCAAATATTCCACTTTTATGGGGAAAAAATTGCATATTCTGTGTTGTTGCCGGATTTTTATGACATAAAAGCGCATAAACAAACAAATAAAAAAATAATAAAAACTCAGTAATATGAAGTTGAACTAGAGATTTAAAAAAAAATTAATTAAAAATTACTTATTTTTCACACTGTTATGAGTGGGACCCTTTTGGATTCCTGAGAATTTTTATGTGATTTTTTTTTTTTTTTTTTACTCATTGTCCAAAAAATAGTAATAATTCGAATTCAATGTTATGAATTATTGACATATTCAAGGCTCCAATTATTTCACATCAAATATTACACTTTAACATATTTTTTTGCCATACAAAGTTTTCTTTGAAAAAAACAAAAATAATTAAAAACAACCCTTATCAATACCTGGTTCTGAAGTTGATCTAAAAATGAAAGCGTTGAAAGTAAAAAATAAATACATCTGTATATATATATATATATATATATATATATATATATATATATATATATATATATATATAACTTATTTTTTATACGTTTAAGAGTGGGACCCATTTGGATCCCTGAGAATTTTAGTGTGATTTTTTTTTTTTTTTTTTTTTTTTTAACTGTCATTGCTCAAAAAATAATAATGAAGGAAAATCAATGTTGTTATGAATTATTGACATATTTACGTCTCCAATTACGTCACATCAAATATTACACTTTGACATATTTTTGGGGAGGAAATATTGCATATTTTGTGTTAGCCATAAAAACACGCTTTTAATGACACAAATGGGCGTAAAACAAACAAATACAAAAATAAACACTCATTGATGGAAAAATATGAATTTGATCTCAAAGGTTGAAAATAAAAAATTAAAATTAAATATGACTTATTTTTTACACTTTAATGAGTGGGACCCTTTTGGATCCCTGGAAATTTTAGTGTGATTTATTTTTTTTAAACTGTCATTGCTCCAAAAATAATACTGGATGTTACGAATTATTGACATAATTAAGGCTCCAATTACTTCACATCAAATATTGCACTTTGAAATATTTTGTGTTTTTGCCTGGGTTTTCTTTTACAAAAACGGAATAAAACATTTTTTTAAATGGAACTATATATCGACAGATCGGAAATTGAGAAATTTAAGCGTTGGGAAAAAAAATATATTTATTTTTAACATTTTCATTTCGGGTCCCTTGAAGGAAGCCCTTAATGTTAAAACAAATATTTAAACATTGTAATGGTTTTGGAAATGAAAAATATCAAAATGGCCACCACATGCTTTGATTTTCCCATAATTCTACTGTGCAGACTATGTAGACTTTCACCTATGACCCCTTTTTCTTACATTTTCCATTAGCAGTACAAAATAATTAAAACTTTGTACCAACAAATAAATCTGAAGTTGACCTTGAGATATAAGCGTTGAAAGTTAAAAAAAAAAAAAAAAAGAATAATGTTTGACTGATTTTTAACACTTTTGTGATAGGGCCCAATTTAGATCCTGCATGAAGATTTTAGTGTGATTTCTTTACTTATTTTTTTAACTCTCATTGTTCAAAAAGATAATCCATCCATCCATCCATCTTCTTCCGCTTATCCGAGGTCGGGTCGCGGGGGCAGCAGCTTAAGCAGAGAAGCCCAGACTTCCCTCTCCCCAGCCACTTCGTCCAGCTCCTCCCGGGGGATCCCGAGGCGTTCCCAGGCCAGCTGGGAGAGATAGTCTTCCCAGCGTGTCCTGGGTCTTCCCCGTGGCCTCCTACCGGTCGGACGTGCCCGAAACACCTTCCTAGGGAGGCGTTCGGGTGGCATCCTGACCAGATGCCCGAACCACCTCATCTGGCTCCTCTCGATGTGGAGGAGCAGCGGCTTTACTTTGAGCTCCCCCCGAATGACAGAGCTTCTCACCCTATCTCTAAGGGAGAGCCCCGCCACTCGGCGGAGGAAACTCATTTCGGCCGCTTGTACCCGTGATCTTGTCCTTTTGGTCATGACCCAAAGCTCATGACCATAGGTGAGGATGGGAACGTAGATCGACCGGTAAATCGAGAGCTTTGCCTTCCGGCTCAGCTCCTTCTTCACCACAACGGATCGATACAGCGTCCGCATTACTGAAGACGCCGCACCGATCCGCCTGTCGATCTCACGATCCACTCTTCCCCCACTCGTGAACAAGACTCCAAGGTACTTGAACTCCTCCACTTGGGGCAAGATCTCCTCCCCAACCCGGAGATGGCACTCCACCCTTTTCCGGGAGAGAACCATGGACTCGGACTTGGAGGTGCTGATTCCCATCCCAGTCGCTTCACACTCGGCTGCGAACCGATCCAGTGAGAGCTGAAGATCTTGGCCGGAGGAAGCCATCAGGACCACATCATCTGCAAATAGCAGAGACCTAATCCTGCAGCCACCAAACCAGATCCCCTCAACGCCCTGACTGCGCCTAGAAATTTGTCCATAAAGGTTATGAACAGAATCGGTGACAAAGGGCAGCCTTGGCGGAGTCCAACCCTCACTGGAAACGTGTCCGACTTACTGCCGGCAATGCGGACCAAGCTCTGACACTGATTATACAGGGAGCGAACTGCCACAATAAGACAGTCCGTTACCCCATACTCTCTGAGCACTCCCCACAGGACTTCCCGGGGTACACGGTCGAATGCCTTCTCCAAGTCCACAAAGCACATGTAGACTGGTTGGGCAAACTCCCATGCACCCTCAAGGACCCTGCCGAGAGTATAGAGCTGGTCCACAGTTCCACGACCAGGACGAAAACCACACTGTTCCTCCTGAATCCGAGGTTCGACTATCCGGCGTAGCCTCCTCTCCAGTACACCTGAATAGACCTTACCGGGAAGGCTGAGGAGTGTGATCCCACGATAGTTGGAACACACCCTCCGGTTCCCCTTCTTAAAGAGAGGAACCACCACCCCGGTCTGCCAATCCAGAGGTACCGCCCCCGATGTCCACGCGATGTTGCAGAGTCTTGTCAACCAAGACAGCCCCACAACATCCAGAGCCTTAAGGAACTCCGGGCGGATCTCATCCACCCCCGGGGCCTTGCCACCGAGGAGCTTTTTAACTACCTCGGCAACCTCAGCCCCAGAAATAGGAGAGCCCACCACAGATTCCCCAGGCCCTGCTTCCTCATAGGAAGACGTGCTGGTAGGATTGAGGAGGTCTTCGAAGTATTCCCTCCACCGATCCACAACATCCGCAGTCGAGGTCAGCAGAGCACCATCCCCACTATACACGGTGTTGACACTGCACTGCTTCCCCTTCCTGAGGCGGCGGATGGTGGTCCAGAATTGCTTCGAAGCCGTCCGGAAGTCTTTTTCCATGGCCTCCCCGAACTCCTCCCATGTTCGAGTTTTTGCCTCCGCGACCGCTGAAGCCGCACACCGCTTGGCCTGTCGGTACCTGTCTGCTGCCTCAGGAGTCCCATGAGCCAAAAGAACCCGATGGGACTCCTTCTTCAGCCTGACGGCATCCCTCACCGCCGGCGTCCACCAACGGGTTCTAGGATTACCTCCACGACAGGCACCAACTACCTTGCGGCCACAGCTCCAATCGGCCGCCTCGACAATAGAGTTACGGAACATTGTCCACTCGGACTCAATGTCCAGCACCTCCCTCGTGACATGTTCAAAGTTCTTCCGGAGGTGGGAATTGAAACTCTCTCTGACAGGAGACTCTGCCAGGCGTTCCCAGCAAACCCTCACAATGCGTTTGGGCCTGCCAGGTCTGTCCGGCATCCTCCCCCACCATCGCAGCCAACTCACCACCAGGTGGTGATCGGTAGAAAGCTCCGCCCCTCTCTTCACTCGAGTGTCCAAAACATGAGGCCGCAAATCCGATGACACAACTACAAAGTCGATCATGGAACTGCGGCCTAGGGTGTCCTGGTGCCAAGTGCACATATGGACACCCTTATGTTTGAACATGGTGTTTGTTATCGACAATCTGTGACGAGCACAAAAGTCCAACAACAGAACACCACTCGGGTTCAGATCCGGGCGGCCATTCTTCCCAATCACACCTCTCCAGGTTTCACTGTCGTTGCCAACATTAGCGTTGAAGTCCCCCAGTAGAACGAGGGAATCACCCGGGGGAGCACTCTCCAGTACTCCCTCGAGTGAATCCAAAAAGGGTGGGTACTCTGAGCTGCCGTTTGGCGCGTAAACGCAAACAACAGTCAGGACCCGTCCCCCCACCCGAAGGCGGAGGGAAGCTACCCTCTCGTCCACCGGGTTGAACTCCAACGTGCAGGCTTTGAGCCGAGGGGCAACAAGAATTGCCACCCCAGCCCGTCGCCTCTCACTGCCGGCAACGCCAGAGTGGAAGAGAGTCCAGCCCCTCTCAAGAGAAGTGGTTCCAGAGCCCTTGCTGTGCGTCGAAGTGAGTCCGACTATATCTAGCCGGAACTTCTCCACCTCACGCACTAGCTCAGGCTCCTTCCCCCCCAGCGAAGTGACGTTCCACGTCCCAAGAGCCAGCTTATGTAGCCGAGGATCGGACCGCCAAGTGCCCTGCCCTCGGCTGCCACCCAGCTCACACTGCACCCGACCTCTATGGCCCCTGCTATGGGTGGTGAGCCCATTGGAGGGGGGACCCACGTTGCCTCTTCGGGCTGTGCCCGGCCGGGCCCCATGGGGACAGGCCCGGCCACCAGGCGCTCGCCATCGTGCCCCACCTCCGGGCCTGACTCCAGAGGGGGGCCCCGGTGACCCGCGTCCGGGCGAGGGAAATCTGGGTCCTTGGTTTGTGTTCTTCATCGAGGTCTTCGAGCTGCTCTTTGTCTGATCCCTCACCTAGGACCAGTTTGCCTTGGGAGACCCTACCAGGGGGCATAGAAACCCCCGGACAACATAGCTCCTAGGATCATTGGGACACGCAAACTCCTCTACCACGGTAAGGTGGCAGCTCAGAGAGGAGTCAAAAAGATAATGATTTATCAAAATCAATGTTATGAATTATTGACTTATTTAAGGCTCCAATTACTTCACATTAAATATTCGTCTTTTGAATTTTTTAGGGGGGAAATCTTCCATATTTTGTGTTTTAGCCATAAATAAACAGGTTTCTTTAACAAACAGAGCCTTAAACATAAAAAAAATAATAATAATAAACTTTATATCGAAAGATCTGAAGTAGATCTAGAGGTTTAAGTGTTGAAAAAAAAAAAAAATATATATATATATATATATATATATATGACTTATTTGAACCATTTTCAGGACTGAGTGGAGCCCTAAACACATATGTGTTTAACTTATTTCTTCTCCTTTTCATTCATAATTTACTTTATGTTGATTGATTGATTTTTATTTTCTTCATTTGTTTGATTTTTTATGAATTAAATAAATAAATAAAATGTTGGATATTTACTTTCACTTACATGACCCATTTTTCATTACATTTTCCTATGGCAAAATTACGTATTATGCGTCAATATTCACACACGTTGATATTTACAATATGTTAAATATTAAACAGCGCATAAATAAATATGTAAAACACGTTGAGGTTAATGAACGTGAGCCTATATAAAGAATGACGTCATATTTCTAGATCAGTGTATATTTTGGTCATTTGATTTCCGTTTCATGAGGAAATACAAAAAACGACTGGTTTATTTGAATTTCATATTTACGAATACTTTAAACAAGCGTTTTTCTATTTGCTGGAGTCGAAGACCAATAACAGCATCTAAAAATCGGTTTGATTTTATTTTATATTTCATATAACAACGTAAATCCCCAGAAAACAACAGGGGGAAAACTACTCTTTTTTTTATACTCTGACACCGGAAGTTTTTATTTTCAAAGTAAAAGCAGGGATCCTACGGTACCCGTGTGTCTGGCTAAACAGAACATTATTTTAAACGAGGACTGACATCGACGGGAATCTAAGCACAAGTAACACGAAAGCGGAGGCAAAAAGTACTCAAATAGGCACCATACAACATTTCACTATTTTTACCATGTCTTTGATTTTTACAGTCCGCTGTCATGTCTTGAAATCAGTACTTCCGGTTTTAAACCACTTCCGTGTTGGTCTGTTTTTTTCCCCGTTTCTGTCATGTGAGTCGATATTTCTCTAGATGTCCTTCCTTGTTGCCTCATGTCTAAAATTATTCATTTTTAGGGCTCTGAAGAATATTTTAGCCAGAGTCACAAGCACACGGTTACCGTCGTAGTTATCCCCGCTTTTACTTTGAAAAAAGAAACTCTTAGTGTCCGCAAATTGAAAGAACATTTCGTTTTATTTTAAAGGAAATACGAAATAACCAATCTATTTTTGTTTTTCAATTTACATTCTTTAAAAGAACATTCAATGACCAAAACACTGGCTTTTGTACCGCATTTAGGACGTCTCAGGTGTTTCCTTTTGCAACTTCGAGGTCTTATTTTGAAAGGTATGTTTCCTGTTAGTATCAACCGCTCCTATTGGTTCCCTTGTTGACCAATGACCCGCCTTGTTGGTCACGTTGTTCCGGACCATGTGAGAAGTTGCTAGCGCAACAGCTAGCTAAAGAAAAAACATGGTAAGTTTGATTGTTAGACTTTAAATGACTCTTCTCTCATATTCAGGCATTAATAAGTCAAATATAGATTATTAACTTATTTAAAACGAGACCATGTTGCTCACAAAGATAGCTTTTGCTAAAGCGCAATGAATGTTTGCTAATGCTGCCCTCGTGAGTAAAATGTAGTCACTCATAAAATGTTCTTTCTTCTTTCTTTCTTTAGTTTATTTTGAACATGAACACACTTGCAGTATAATACATCACACAGTTTCATATCATTTCACTTTACATCATGTCCGAAAAGAAGTAGGAAGAAGCAAAGCTTATTTAATCCTACCCCTGTAATGTTGTTTTAATGTTTGTATAAAGCATGTAGATGACTATTATTGTGTTTCTGTGTTAGATCCGAAGAGAGGTGAGGTTGAGACGGGAGTATTTGTTCCGAAAGGCACAAGAGGACAGACTACGAACAATTGAAGAGAAAAAACAGAAGCTCAAGGGGGCTCTCGATGGTATGTAAACATGTAGCGTGTGTGTGTGTGTTTTACAGTGTTGGCACTAGGCATTTTCAAAATGGGGTTTGATTCATTGATTGATTGAGACTTTTATTAGTAGATTGCACAGTACAGTACATATTCTGTACAATAGACCACTTCTTGGCACTCAGCATCAAGGGTTGGAATTGGGGGTTAAATCACCAAAAATGATTCCCGGGCGCGGCACCACTGCTGCCCACTGCTCCCCTCACCTCCCAGGGGGTGAACAAGGGGATGGGTCAAATGCAGAGGACAAATTCCGCCACACCTCATGGTAAATGGTAACACCCGAATAAGTTTTTCAACTTGTTTAAGTCGGGGTCCACGTTAACCAATTTATGGTACAAATATATACTATCAGCATAATAGTCATCACACAAGTTAATCATCATCAGAGTATATATACATTGAATTATTTACATTATTTACAATCAGGGGGTTGGGGCGGGGGGGTTAGGTTTGGTTGATATCAGCACTTCAGTCATCAACAATAATATCATCTGAGAAATGGACATTGAAACAGTGTAGGTCTGACTTCGTAGGATATGTACAGCAAGCAGTGAACATAGTGAGCTCAGAAAGCATAAGAACAAGTATATACATTAGATTATTTACATTTGATTAATTACAATCCGGGGAGGTGGGATGTGGTGGGGGGAGGGTGTTAGTCTAGGGTTGTAGTTGCCTGGATGTGTTCTTTTAGTGCGGTTTTGAAGGAGGGTAGAGATGCACTTTCTTTTACACCTGTTGGGACCCAATCAAGTCATAAAAATGGGGTCCCAAAGTACATTTATGGGGGTCCCACTTTTTTGTAAGCGTTTTGAAAACAAATGATAAATGTATGCATTATGCTGTTATATCCATACTTGCCAACCTTGAGACCTCAGAATTAGGGAGATATTCAAAAGGCCCGCTGGGGGCGGGATATATATATAGATATATATTTAAATAAAAGAAGAAGGATAGGGATGATGTTCGTTAAGAAATTATCGATGTCGATGCCATTAGCGAATCCTCTTATCGAACCGATTCCTTAACGAATCCAGATAGGTTGTTGTGTGTGCACTGAGTTCCAAAAGCCATAGATGTATGGATATACATCCTTCTGATTAGCAGTAGTGATTTTACATGGCGATTTCAACACCTCCAAATGTGTTATTGAAAACTACGGCTTAAAGGGGAACATAATCACCAGACCTATGTACGGTAAGTGTCAATATATACCCGATGTTGCAGAAAAAAGACCATATATTTTTTTAACCTATTTCCGAACTCTAAATGGGTGAATTTTGGCGAATTAAACGCCTTTCTATTATTCGCTCTCGGAGCGATGACGTCACAACGTGACGTCACATCGGGAAGCAATCCGCCATTTTCTCACTTTCGTCGGTGTGTTGTCGGAGGGTGTAACAACACGAACAGGGACGGATTCAAGTTGCACCAGTGGCCCAAAGATGCGAAAGTGGCAAGAAATTGGACGAAATTTGTTCAAAATACGAGGGTGTGGAAAAGCCGACGAAATGGTCAGTCGTTTGTTCCGCACACTTTACCGACGAAAGCTATGCTACGACAGAGATGGCAAGAATGTGTGGATATCCTGCGACACTCAAAGCAGATGCATTTCCAACGATAAAGTCAAAGAAATCTGCCGCCAGACCCCCATTGAATCTGCCGGTGTGTGTGAGCTATTGAGGGACAACGGACCTCGGTAGCACGGCAAGCAATGGAGGCAGTTTGTTCCCGCAGACGAGCGAGCTAAACCCCCTGGATGTCTTGGCTCACACCGTCTCTTATGCCACCGAAGATGATCAAGAGAAGAATATCGACCCTAGCTTCCCTGGCCTGCTGACATCAACTCCAAAACTGGACAGATCAGCTTTCAGGAAAAGAGAGCGGATGAGGGTATGTCTACAGAATATATTAATTGATGAAAACTTTATTCATTACTCGCGGTTTTACGTAAATTATTATACATAAACTGTGTTTACCAATAATTTAGCTTAAAAGCATTATTTTTTTTCAATCATTCGAGTACTTTCCGGTAGTCTTGTGTAATGCAGTATTTTGTGTCTATTTAGGTATGGTTAACCTGAGTGCTGAAATCGTGGAAAAATATATGTTCTTAGCGCGCCTGAAGTGGGCTGTCTGCACTCTCAAAGTGCATGTTGTTGCCAAATGTATTTCATATGCTGTAAACCTAGTTCATAGTTGTTAGTTATTATCTTATCAGACAGTGTTAAGCCGCTGAAATCCGAGTCTGAATCCGAGCTAATGTCGCTATACCTTGCTGTTTGTTTGTATTGGCACCACTGTGTGACGTCACAGGAAAATGGACGGGTGTATATAACGATGGTTAAAATCAGGCACTTTGAAGCTTTTTTTAGGGATATTGCGTGGTAAAATTTTGAAAAAAACTTAGAAAAATAAAATAAGCCACTGGGAACTGATTTTTAATGGTTTTAACCCTTCTGAAATTGTGATAATGTTCCCCTTTAAGAGGCACATTACAGACAGCTGTTGTGTAAAAAGTACAACACTTACAGTATAAACACTATGTAGGACTTAACGAAAGACATTCAACTTTATAGTAGAGATGATGTTCGAAAACCGGTTCTCCCGATGCTTCGATAAGAAAAGAACCGATTCCATGGATTCGAATCCTTTTTTGAGAACCGGTTCCCGTTATCGAAGCCACTATACCGTATTTTCGTGACCATAGGGCGCACCGTATTAAAAGGCGCCGTGTCAGTTACGGGTGCTATTTCTGTATTTAACGCATAAATAAGGCGCAGCGTATTTTTGGGCGCAGGCATGGTTAAACATACGCTAGCATGCATGGACGCTGTTTTAAAAAGGCAGCAGGAGCAAAGCTGAGTTCGGTTGTACTTTATTGAAGTATTTATCAATGTACTCTAGGGCTGGGCGATATATCGATATACTCGATATGTTGCCGGTTTGTCTCTGTGCGATACAGAAAATGACTATATCGTGATATTCGAATATACGTTCTTTCGCAGTTGCTTTTAGCTGCGGGCACTACACTACAGGCGTTTCTCACTCTTTCTTGTCTCTCCTTCTCACAGAGACATAAAACAAGCGCACCTTCTTACATACGTCACATACTGACGCGCGTGCAACGTCACACGCCCTCGCCGAGCAGAGAGGTAGCGACATGGGTAACGTTTGCAGTGGTGGCTGCTAACGGAGCGGTGCGAGTGGTAATATGAGAGAAAGAAGGTGCGAATCTGGTAACAAATGAAGGAAGAATTAATTCTCAAGAAAAACAGCACAGGGGCCATCATCTGGCGGTGGTTTGGCTTCAAGCGAGAAGATGTTTTACAAGTATGCGGCAAAAGCATTGCTACAAAAATTAGCAGCATTGCTAATGTATAGCACCATTTGAAAAGTCACCCGCTAGAGAATGAAGAGCGCTTGAAACTGCAAGTGAACATCTCGGCCGGTGCCACACCCACAAAATGCCCACGCAACTATTTCCACATCAACAACGTATGAAAAAACTAGTCAACAACAGGAGATAACGTCCGCAGGAACCTACCACACAGCGAAGGACATACACTATTTGATTTCCTATTATGCAGCTCATTTTTATTTGACAGTTATTGAAATATCTTGTGTAACATCATGCACAAAAGTGCACTTTATTTGTTTTAAACTATTGTAGTGGTGTTCTGTACAAAAAGTGCACTTTAATTTAGTGTTTTTTTGATATGTCATCTTAGTGACATCATGCACAGAAGTGCACTCATAGCTTGTTTTAAAATGTCTCTGACAATCTTGCACTTTCTGTTTTGGAATTTATATGAATGTTTGTGCCACTGCTTAATAACTGTTTAATAAATACAGTTTTGGTAAATTGACTTAGTTGTGATTTCCCTCTCTGCATGAAAGTTTAAAATGAGCATATATTAATGCAGTATGAACAAGAATATTTTAATGTAGACACATAGAATCATCATACTGCTGTGATTATGTGCATCAAGTGTTCATTCAAGGCTAAGGCAAAATATCGAGATCTATATCGTGTATCGTGACCAGAGGTGGGTAGAGTAGCCAGAAATTGTACTCAAGTAAGAGTACTGTTACTTTAGAGATTTATTACTCAAGTAAAAGTAAGGAATAGTCACCCAAATATTTACTTGAGTAAAAGTAAAAAGTATGTTGTGAAAAAACTACTCAAGTACTGAGTAACTGATGAGTAACATACACACTCATATCATATATATATATATATATATATATATATATATATATATATATATATATATACATACATATATATACATATATATACATACATACATATACATTGATATATACAGTATATAATTTATATGTATTTATTTTGCTGTATTTGTTTACATGTTAAAGGTGTTTTAATGAATATACATGCATGTTTAACATATAGATTCCTTTCTTTCATGAAGACTAGAATATAAGTTGGTGTATTACCTGATTCTGATGACTTGCATTGATTGGAATCAGACAGTAGTGAGGAGAAGAAAAGTTCCTCCTTTCTGTCTAATACCACATGAAAGGGGTGGGTTTTTGGCATCTTATTTGTCCAGCTTCCATATTAGTTTTCATACACTTTACAAGAAATATATTGGCGTCAAACTCCTTAGCTTGCTAGCTTGTTTGCGCTGGCTTTCGGAGACTCTTGTTTTGAAAGCGCAGGCGCGATGGAGCGGCACTTTTATTGTGAAGACAGGAACGTCCTCATGTGCGGTCAGTCTTTAGGCTTTTGACGGGATGTACGGTTGAAATAAAAAAGTATCTTTTTTCCTTCACACTTTTGATTGATTGATTGGAACTTTTATTAGTATATTGCACAGTACAGTACATATTCCGTACAATTGACCACTAAATGGTAACACCCCAATACGTTTTTCAACTTGTTTAAGTCAGGTCATGTGACCACCTGGCTCTGTTTGATTGGTCCAACGTCCCCAGTGACTGCATCTGATTGGTGGAACGAAGTGAAACGTCACCAGTAAGGCGGGCACTTTGAAGGTCTGTCTGACAGACCAAAACAAACAAAGCGTGCATTAACAGATCGATAAAAATTAGTAGCGAGTAGCGAGCTGAATGTAGATAAAAGTAGCGGAGTAAAAGTAGCGTTCCTTCTCTATAAATATACTTAAGTAAAAGAAAATATCTAAGAGTATGTTTCATTAAAACTACTCTTAGAAGTACAATTTATCCCCAAAGTTACTCAAGTAGATGTAACGGAGTAAATGTAGCGCGTTACTACCCACCTCTGATCGTGACATATCGAGATATTAATAAAAGGCCATATCGCCCAGCCCTAATGTACTCACATTATTTTTTGATCAATCCTCATCCATCAAAGTCCTCATCTTCTGTGTCTGGGCAAGTTCTCCATCAAACACACCATATTCCCTCTCCTCATTTTCAACGTCAGTCTTGTTGTCGTGGGGCTCCTCGGAAAAGATGCCGGCTTTTGCGAAAGCTGGAACAACAGTGCAAGCAGACACGTTAGCTCAAGCATCCACCATCCATTCACAAATTGTGGCGTAACTCGCCCGACGCTGCCTCCCAGTTTTGGTGAAGCTGTGTTGGTCTGTCATCCATCGCTCCCATGACGCTCACAACTTCACTTTGAACGTCCTGTTTACACCCATGTCCAGCGGTTGGAGTTCCTTCGTCATGCCTTAATGACGACTCCAGGTGGAAACTTTTCTTTCGGTAGCGTCTTCCCCTTGAAAATCACCATAGGTGGCAGTTTCTGTCCATTAAAAGTAAAAGCCGACTTCTCTTGCCCCGTTGTGCGCATGGATTCGCTACCGTGCTGGTCCCCTTCTTCTCCACAGTGTGCTTCACCAGGATGTGGAAAGTGAGCGGCACCTCGTCCATGTTGGTGATGTGTTTGTCTGCAATTTTTTTATTTACAACGCACATAGCAGCACTATATGCTCACTGGGGGCGTGCCTTTAGTGTCCTCTCTCACCTGAAACCTTCACCCTTTAACGTTTGCATGCTGTCCTCAGTCACGTCCGCCTTTCCTCCATATAAACAGTGTGCCGGCCCAGTCACATAACATCTACGGCTTTTGGAACTCCGTGCACACACAACAACCTATCTGGATTCGATAAGTGATTCGATAAGGAATCGGTTCGATTAGAGGATTCAATAATGGCATCAACATCGATCATTTCTTAACGAACATCGTCCCTAGTTGTTGCGCAGCTTTTGTTTTCACTCATGTTGGTGAAACACAGGGGTGATGTCGCTTCAAGTGCGTGGCCATGCTAGATGTGTTTCCACTGTCATATGGCTTTCTTGTGCCACAGTGCCTACACACAGTCACGGTTTTATCCACTAACCTCTTTCCTTCATCATTGTAATTGACAGGGAAGGCAAAATGCTCCCATGCAGGGGATTTAAATGGCGCTGTGCTTTCAAGCTCCTCCGTTACCCCACTCGCCATGACCACGCTGTGTGTGGACTGCACATGCGCACAACTTTTTTTTTCATAAATTAAACCCGCGGCTCACATGTGTGCCGAATCTAAGATATTGATCCAAACGGATCACAGATTAATGTTGATCCGTTGCACCACTAGTAGGGATGTCTAGCCTGTACCGGTATTTTTTGGGGACCGGTTCCTAATTGGGTTAGTCCAAGAAGATCATTAAAATTCTGGACTAATGACGCAGCTACAAGGATTAGTTTTTACTAGAGATGTCCGATAATATTGGACTGCCGATATTATCGGCCGATAAATGCTTTAAAATGTGATATCGGAAATTATCGGTATCTGTTTCAAAAAGTAAAATTTATGACTTTAAAACGCCGCTGTACGGAGTGGTACACGGACGTAGGGAGAAGTACAGAGTGCCAATAAACCTTAAAGACACTGCCTTTGCGTGCCGGCCCAGTCACATAATATCTACAGCTTTTCACACAGAATTCACTCAGAAAAATGAAACATTGAAATCATCACTGGGTCTTTTTATTTACATAATGCACACACCACACAGACGTACAATAGCTGTCAACATTTAAAGGCCTACTGAAATGCGATTTTCTTATTTAAACGGGGATAGCAGGTCCATTCTATGTGTCATACTTGATCATTTTACGATATTGCCATATTTTTGCTGAAAGGATTTAGTAGAGAACATTGACGATAAAGTTCGCAACTTTTGGTCGCTGATAAAAAAGCCTTGCCTCTACCGGAAGTAGCAGACGGGTAGCGTGACGTCACAGGTTGTGGAGCTCCTCACATCCACACATTGTTTACAATCATGGCCACCAGCAGCGAGAGCGATTCGGACCGAGAAAGCGACGATATCCCCAATAATTTGAGCGAGGATGAAAGATTCGTGGATGAGGAAAGTGAGAGTGAAGGACTAGAGGGCAGTGGGAGTGATTCAGATAGGGAAGATGCTGTGAGAGGCGGGTGGGACCTGATATTCAGCTGGGAATGACTAAAACAGCAAATAAACACAAGACATATATATACTCTATTAGCCACAACACAACCAGGCTTATATTTAATATGCCATAAATTAATACCGCATAACAAACACCTCCCCCCTCCCGTCCATATAACCCGCCAATACAACTCAAACACCTGCACACCACACTCAAACCCACAGCCCAAAGTACCGTTAACCTCCCCAAAGTTCATACAGCACATATATTTCCCCAAAGTTACGTACGTGACATGCACATAGCGGCACGCACGTACTGGCAAACAATCAAATGTTTAGAAGCCGCAGCTGCATGCGTACTCACGGTACCGTGTCTGCGTATCCAACTCAAAGTTCTCCTGGTAAGACTCTCTGTTGTCCCAGTTCTCCACAGGCCAATGGTAAAGCTTGACTGTCATCTTCCGGGAATGTAAACAATGAAACACCGGCTGTGTTTGTGTTGCTGCAGTCGACCGCAATACACCGCTTCCCACCTACAGCTTTCTTCTTTGCTGTCTCCAATGTTCATTGAACAAATTGCAAAAGATTCACCAACACAGATGTCCAGAGTACTGTGGAATTTTGCGATGAAAACAGACAACTTAATAGCTGGCCACCATGCTGTCCCAAAATGTCCTCTACAATCCGTGACGTCACGTGCCGGCGTCTTTCTAGGCCTTTAATATGGCTTCCGGTCCGTCACTCAAATACTTCCGTGTTCAACTTTAGCATAAATAACAATTTCTATTGTTCCATATGCACGCCTACCTAACATGCTAATTGGGTTCATTGACATCATGAATGCCATACATAAATATAATTTCTTTATAATGTAATATGCTACTATTAATGGTTATTGGGGACAAGCAGTAGAAAATGAATGGATGATAAACTGAGTGTAATTGTAATAAATAGAAGCACAGTGAAAGATCTGTGTGGTCTTCTTCGGGTTCTTTTTATTCTTTCCTTTTATTTTGAAAGTCTTAAAGCAATATGGTTTGTAGATGAGCTCTACGTATACAGTAGGCCAGGGATGTCAAACTGGTTTTCATTGAGGGCCATATGGCAGTTATGGCTGCCATCAGAGGGCCGCTAGTAACAGCCAATAATGTATGAATTTGCCTCTGGATTTCATTCTTGTCAGACTGTCGGTTTTATAATAAAAACTTTACATTTACAAAATTTTACTGTAAAATATAATAATGGATACTATTAAAGGTTAAAAGGCATGTAATTTCAAGCAGTACATATATTTTTTTTTGTCAAAATGAAAAAAATCGATTACATGTAGAGAGAAAATATTAAGTACTTTATTGACACATATCATTTCCGGGTGTTTGCGGGCCAAAAGTATGCGTCTGCGTTCGGACAAGAGGCCTAAACGCAGAGATAAGTATGCGTTTATTAAGTATCTGTGTTCGTGTGGACATGGCCTTAACGAGGCAAAATGCCATAAAAAATTAACTTAGTGACTCAGCAAAAATTCCTCGAAAATAATTTGTAATCGAATTACTCGAGTAACGTTTCAGCTCTAGTTTACACAATTTACATCATTATCATTTACCGGTATCGATAAGGAATATCAATATGGGTATTGATAAAATGCTAACAAAATACAGCCTTCTACAACTCTTAGTGAGGGACTGTACAGTATGTATGTGTATGTATATGTCTGTATTGTACAGTATTGTACAGTATGTACCTGTATATGTATGTCTGTATTGTACAGTATGTATATGTATGTCTGTCTGTATTGTACAGAATGTGTGTGTGTGTATGTATGTCTGTATTGTACAGTATGTGTGTATGTCTGTATTGTACACAGTGTTGGGTTAGTTACTGAAAACCAGTAACTAGTTACAGTTACTAGTTACTTTATTTCAAAAGTAACTCCGTTACTAACTCAGTTACTTACACCAAAAAGTAATGCGTTACTGTGAAAAGTAATTATTTAGTTGTTTTTTTTAAGGCTCCCATTAATGCCCTTTATGCCTTCATTTCAGTACTGTTATTGCACTGGAGAATAATACAATCTGTTGATCAACCTGACATGCGTTTGCATCACTGAACTCAGAAAGCAATGTGGTCTACATACAACACACAAAGACAAAGATATGTTTCAAAGGGCCAATTTATTTCAGGCCAGAACAAATTGACAAAACTATTTTGAATAGCTGCAACATAATGGCACTTTAACTTTAACTTTAAGTAGATAGTATCCAATAAAACACACTCAGATCTTCTGTTTCTATCCGATACTAAATAAAAAATAACGTAAAATAACGCAGTAACGCATCATGTAGTAACGGTAACTGAGTTACTGAACATAAAAAAATAACGCGTTAGATTACTAGTTACCGCCGAAACTAACGGCGTTACAGTAACTCGTTTGTCCCAACACTGATCGTACAGTATGTGTATGTATGTATGTCTGTATTGTACAGTATGTATGTCTGTATTGTACAGCATGTGTGTGTGTGTCTGTATTGTACAGTATGTTGTATGTATGTCTGTATTGTACAGTGTGTGTTAAAGTTAAAGTACCATTGATTGTCACACACACACACACACACACACACACACACACACACTAGGTGTGGCGAAATTATTATCTGCATTTGACCCATCACCCTTGATCACCCACTGGGAGGTGAGGGGAGCAGTGGGCAGCAGCGGTGGCCGCGCCCGGGAATCATTTTTGGTGATTTAACCCCCAATTCCAACCCTTGATGCTGAGTGCCAAGCAGGGTGGTAATGGATCCCATTTTTAAAGTCTTTGGTATGACTCGGTCGGGGTTTGAACTCACAACCTACCGATCTCAGGGCGAACACTCTAACCACTAGGCCACTGAGTAGGTGTGTATGTGTCTGTATTGTACAATGTGTATGTGTCTGTATTGTACAGTATGTATATGTATTTATTGTACTGTATGTATGTCTGTATTGTACAGTATGTGTATGTATGTCTGTATCGTACAGTGTGTATGTATGTATGTCTGTATTGTACAATATGTGTATGTATGTCTGTATTTTACAGTATGTGTGTGTGTGTGTATTGCAGAGTGTGTGTATGTGTCTGTATTGTACAGTATGTGTGTATGTATGTTGTACTGTATGTATGTATTGTACAGTATGTATGTCTGTATTTTACAGTGTGTATGTATGTATGTATTGTACAGTATATGTATGTATGTATTGTACAGTATGTGTATGTATGTATGTATTGTACAGTATGTGTGTATGAAAGACATGAGTCATGTTTAGTTCTCCCCTCTAGAAAACCTGGTCCTGCCAACGGAGGTACGCAAAGAGGCGCTGCAGCTGCAAAAACTCCTGGAGTACGATGACGACGGTGCAGAAGGTGAGAGCCTCGTCTTGCCGCTAACGCCATACCTCAGTCTTACGCTCCTCCAAATCCATCCTCCAGGTGTCAGCTCGCACATGGACGACGAGTACAAATGGGCTGGAGTTGAAGACCCTAAAATCATGGTGACCACGTCCAGAAAACCCAGTTCCAGACTCAAAATGTTTGCCAAGGTCAGGCCCGTATCATTTGTCAGACATTGTCCCAATTGTGAAACCACATTCATAACTGTGGCTGTAGGCAACCCCCTTAGTGTAGTTTTTATTAAGTTTCCTAAATGTCAGTAGCTGCCAACTTCTGAATCATCCACCTACTGAGAATGAACGTTTCTTTTGTGTTTTATAGATGAAATACCCCAGCTGTAATCCTCATGAACACACGTTTTAGTCCTGCAAACCAGGGTTCCCCAACCTTTTTTCCACCAGGGACCGGTTTAATGTATGCATTATTTTCACGTCTGGCAGATAAAAATAGCAAAAAAATTAGCGTGAAAAATCAACACA
Organism: Nerophis lumbriciformis; assembly: GCF_033978685.3. Classification (NCBI taxonomy): domain Eukaryota; kingdom Metazoa; phylum Chordata; class Actinopteri; order Syngnathiformes; family Syngnathidae; genus Nerophis; species Nerophis lumbriciformis. The sequence continues at coordinate 14,595,903 of NC_084567.2, read as the reverse complement.
CCATAACGCTGAAGTAGTGGGAGACCTGGGCGTGTTTCTTTGCAAAGACGTGGTCCCGGCATGTTGATGGCATATAGGTACTATTTACTTGTGTTTCTTAACCATAGGGCCGGTGTTGGGCCACGAGTGCCCCCTAGAATGTAATATATCGTTTTTTTCAGCTGTGGTCCCGATAGGCGGCAGCGGTACTCAGCTGTAATACACTTTTCCACCAATTGTGGCAGTAATGACAATATAAATCAAACAGAAGAAGTCTGGCGCTGATGTCATAGAGAAATTTCTTAAGCGCAAAAATTATGACTAAATTTGTGAAGCTGTATTTTCATTTGCACTTTAATTTTATTGACAGTTAAGTTAAGAAACATTTATTATTAATTTAGTTTATTTATTTTAGCACAACATAATACATATTGTATGTAAATGTGTTGTTTATTTGGTTAGTACTTCTTTTTCTAATCTGCCTGACCTAAGCCTAAGGTTTATTTGTTAAATTAATAATAATCTTTGTGACGAACACATGCTTTTATATAATTTGACATGGTAGTGAACTGTAAGTAGGTAAGATATTATTGAATATGATCAAAATCAAGAGTAAGATGACTAATTCAGTGTTGATATTGGAGTGATCTCCGGGCCCCTCTGTATTGGAAAAGTTGGGTCCTGATGTCGAACAGGTTAAGAACCCTCAAAATATAAAATGACCCTGCAGCTGGAATCTAGCCTTTGGCTGCAATCTGGCACGTGAACATTTGATATGTTCATTAATGTGCATATACCTATCAGGAGTTGTAATATACATCCATCTTGAATGTTTCTGTGCGGCCCGTTGCAAATGCGGTACCGGTCCCTAGACCGGTGGTTGGGGACCACTGCTGTAAACCACAGGTGTCAAACTCAAGGCCCACTGCATCGTTATACGTGGCCCGCGCAAGCATGGAAATATCGCGCGTCGTCAATGTTTTTACTAAACCTATTCCTTTTTTCAATTCTGACGGAGAAATTGCAAGTCATGTCTGTTTTTAGGATGCCTTTTTACATAATGAAAATACATGAATGTGGCCCCCACCTACTTTGGCTTTTTAGTATGCGGCCCTTGGTGGGAAAAAGTTTGTACACTCTTATATTAACATATATGCCCAATGTTTTTTATTAGAATCAAATGCTTGCAAGTACGTTACCCATTAATTTGGACGTAAATAAATATTTAAATACATAGGGAATTGTGTAATGATATCATTAGATTTTACATTAGAATTAATATATACCGTATTCACTGTAAAAGTGTCCCTCAGAGAGCAGCCATAACTGCGATGTGGCCCTCAATGAAAACCAGTTTGACACAATATGTTACAGTGTTGGCGCTAGGAATTTTCAAAATGGGGTCCCAGGGACCCCATCAAGTCATAAAAATAGTGTCCCACAGTAAATTTATAGGGGTCCCACTTTTTTGTAACCGTTTGAAAACAAATGATAAATGTACGCATTATCCTGTTATAACTCACATTCTATATTGTGTTTTGAAAAATGTTGTCATTTACGTTACTCAATTCATTAAAAAAATAATACAAAAGAAAACAAATGTTTATGCATATGTAAATGTATTCAGTTATAAACATTCATTTACTTGCTTCTTTCCTTCATGAATACCGTTATGGGTATTACATATATCAAAATCAAGTACCTACTGTACTGTTTACTTGTTGAAATACCCTTTTTAGAGCTAAAAATCTACCCAAATGACCACTTTGCTGCTGTCAAAAATTGATTTCAAGTAATATTTTGATATTGAAACATCTTAACTCTGCATATTTTACTAGAATACCCTTATGAGCATTACATATATCAAAATCAAGTACCTCCTGTACTGTTTACTTGTTGAAATACCCTTATAGAGCAAATATCTACCCAAATGACCACTTTGCAGCTGCCAAAAATTGATTTGAAGGGTATTTCAAAAGTAAACAGTACAGTAGGTACTTGATTTAAATATATGTATTGCTCATAAGAGTACTCTAATAAGATATGCGTGTGTAAATATGCGATGTGTAAATATCAAAACATTACGTTGAATCACTTTTTGTCAGTCAATATTACATTTAATGAACATTTTACATAAATGAATACATCCAAACACTTTATAAATATTTATTATGCGCATGAAGAAATAACAGTTACAATTGTATGTATCTTCCAAACTAGGGTTGTACGGTATACCGGTATTTGTATAGTACCACGATACTAATGAATCATATTCGGTACTATACCGCCTCCGCCACCCCCCCTGGTCCCCCGTCGTCGTCACGTTATAATTGCTGGTTTACGAGCAGACGGGCATGTTCGGCAGCGCACAATCACAAAGTACTTACAAGCAGAAAATGTGTGTAGACAGAAAAGGGAGAACAGACGCATTTTGGCTTAAAAACTAACGATAAAGGTGAAGTTATAACACTGAAACGCCCTCAGGAAGAGTTGCTTTAAGACATGGCTAGCGAGCTAGCGGCAATTGTCCATTCGCAGTCTGCAGGGTTTTAGCTACTTCTAAATCACTAATCCTCGCCTCCATGGCGACAAATAAAGTCAGTTTCTTACAAGGATCATCCCTGCAGGACGAGGAATAGCTAAACATGCTTCACTACACACCATCGCTCCCGGCGTCAAAATGTAAACAAACGCCATTGGTGGATTTTTACCTAACATCCACTGTAATGATACCAAGTACAGGAGCGTATCTAGTCAATATTGCTATAATTATGTCGATATTTTTTGGCATCACATCTTCTTTCTTTTAAAAAAAATTTATATTATGTTTATAAACTCAGGAAATACGTCCCTGGACACATGAGAACTTAAATTATGACCAATGTATGATCCTGTAACTACTTGGTATCGGATTGATACCCAAATTTGTGGTATCATCCAAAACTAATGTAAAGTATCCAAACAACAGAAGAATAAATGACTATTACATTTTAACAGAAGTGTAGATAGAACATGGTAAAAGAGAAAGTAAGCAGATATTAACAGTAAATGAAGAAGTAGATTAATAATTCATTTTTTACCACTTGTCCTTAATAATTTTGACAAAGTAATAGAATGGAAAATGACAATATGTTACTGCATATGTCAGCAGCTAAATTAGGAGCCTTTGTTTGTTTACTTACTAATAAAAGACAAGTTGTCTAGTATGTTCACTATTTTATTCAAGGACAAACTTGCAATAAGAAACGTATGTTTAATGTAACGTAAGATTTTAGGTTAAAATAAAGCCAATAATGCAATTTTTTGTGGTCCCCTTTATTTGGAAAAGTATCAAAATAAATTTGCTACCGGTACCAAAATATTTGTATCGGGACAACATTATTCCAAACAAGAAAGAGGTTTAATCACATCAACATCGGACTAA